>NC_143024.1:16980000-17195000 GCF_057628025.1 Oncorhynchus mykiss
GCACATTGCTTTCATCGACAACACCACATGAACAACATTAACCTTTTACAGTATTTGTCCTGAGAAAACACTTATTGTACTGTACTTGGATGGGAATGTCTTGCTTATAAGGGAATTATAACAGCAGTCGCTTCAATACTTATGTCTTATTCCAACACTAGAAAAAAGGCGTATTATAGATGTCTACCCTATTACTTTCTACTATCACCTAAGACATTTCAGATCAGCTGTTGGATGAATCCAGCATATCATTTATTTCACTGTTGATTGACTCCGATGACATTTTTTAAAGAAATGTTTTAAGAAATCTGGATTTCTGACCCTAACCATGCTACTTATCAAGTAAGTAATTCATTGGCCAATCAAATGTGTATGAACTTTTTGGGGGAAAAGAGGTGTCCATCAGTACAATCCCAGGATATTCTCTGAAACAAACATTTCAAAACTATTAATCTACAACCTGGGAGTTAAAGGTCAGCAAAATGACGTTGCACAAGCAACCCTGCAAGACTTTACTCTCACACAGTCACACAATATCTGCACAGGTTCACTCAAACCTCTTACAATGTGGTAGCCACGGGAACAGAACAGAGAAGTTTAGACTCGCACGCCAACGCTCTTAGTTGTGGAAATTGACCCACTATGCTGTTCACTTTGTGTATCTACGTCATATCGCTGACCTTTAAGTTAGCTGTTGACTAAAATATGAACATTGAGGTCTCATTCTAAGCTGAAAGTAACTAAATTCATTACACACAAGGTCACCTGACTGAACAGAAGAAAAACTGAAAGATAAAATCCATCCAGGACAATAAATAGTTCAATCTTCCAAAACCCTGACCCCTCCCTCCCTCCCTGACCCCTCCCTCCCTGACCCCTCCCTCCCTCCCTGACCCCTCCCTCCCTCCCTGACCCCTCCCTCCCTGACCCCTCCCTCCCTCCCTCCCTCCCTGACCCCTCCCTCCCTCCCTGACCCCTCCCTCCCTCCCTGACCCCTCCCTCCCTCCCTCCCTGACCCCTCCCTCCCTCCCTCCCTGACCCCTCCCTGACCCCTCCCTCCTTGACCCCTCCCTCCCTCCCTCCCTGACCCCTCCCTGACCCCTCCCTCCCTGACCCCTCCCTCCCTCCCTGACCCTCCCTCCCTGACCCCTCCCTCCCTCCCTCCCTGACCCCTCCCTCCCTGACCCCTCCCTCCCTCCCTGACCCCTCCCTGACCCCTCCCTCCCTGACCCCTCCCTCCCTCCCTGACCCCTCCAAGTTACTTCTGAAATAAAGAAAAACACATACAATTAAAATACATAAACTGCGATTGAAAAAGCATTTAAAAACATTACAGATATAGTCAGTTAGTTTCATTGATTGCTATATTTAAAATGAATCTATATGGTATGAACACCAATAAGGAACGTGGAGTTGGCCTCATATAGAAATACTGGGGAGCTTGCTTGCATGGACTGAAATTTTAAAACCATAGAAATCAATGACTTGGGGATACTTGTGAGAAATAGGTCTAAAATAAAATGACAGACATAGGGGCCCATTAAAAAAGATATATCATATTTCTGTAAAAAACGATTCTGGCATTACTGTTCCCTTTCCTTACTAAAGAGTTTGAATTTAATCATATTGTCATTCCTTAAACTGGCTAATAAATGATGTCGACTTTTAAAACGATTTCTTCCGGTTAAATAATGTAACTGTACTTGGGTTTGACTGTAAATAACTGGATAAATATTGTTCTTCAACTCCCAAACCATTTTTTAGAGAGAGATTAGATACAGCATTTTGCATAGCTGGAGCCATCTTGATAAGATGCAAGTACAGATAGGTGCTCATCCCAGTAACACTGAGAAATGCAGGAATGACAGTCAGTGGTAAGGCAATACAGTGATCTTAAAATCTCATAATAGTCTATTCCAGGACTCTCCAACCCTGTTCCTGGAGAGATACCCTCCTGTAGGTTCACTCCAACCCCGTTCCTGGAGAGATACCCTCCTGTAGGTTCACTCCAACCCCGTTCCTGGAGAGATACCCTCCTGTAGGTTCACACTCCAACCCTAATCTAACACACCTGATTCTAATAATTACATGGTTATAAACTGAACCAGATTAGTTACAACTGGGGTTGGAGTGAAAAGCTACAGGAGGATAGATCTCCAGGAACAGGGTTGGAGTGAAAAGCTACAGGAGGATAGATCTCCAGGAACAGGGTTGGTGAAAAGCTACAGGAGGATAGCTCTCCAGGAACAGGGTTGGAGTGAAAAGCTACAGGAGGATAGATCTCCAGGAACAGGGTTGGAGTGAAAAGCTACAGGAGGATAGATCTCCAGGAACAGGGTTGGAGAGCCTTGGTCCATTTCTATCAATGAGTGGTCCCATTCCAAGCAGCTCCATGGTCCAAGGAAACAGAATGTATACAACACAGACCATGTCTCCTACAAAAATGGTCCCACTGCTAAGAATAAAAGCTCTGAATAAGCTGTTAAAACTACTGGAGATTCCTTTCCTTCCTTTAAGCAGATATAAGGTGGCCCTCTGATAGTCTTAGTGTGTTGCCTGTTTGCGTGTGTAAATGTGGGAGAAAGAGACACCAGTGTTACACTCGTTAGGTATCCCTGGGCCTAGTCTGCTTCGTTCTGTTCCCTGTTGAGTTTCTCGGCCTCTGCCACAGGGGCCCCACCGTTGCTTGCGGCTTGCTGGTTGGTCTTTTTAAAAGGAAAACCCCTGGTCTTCACAAACCAGCCAGCATCCACCAGGAATGCCACAGTGGCCAGGAAGCCAAATGCCTGAAAATAAATAGTAATAAGTTATTACTAAGTATTAACATTAGTAAAACATCTTGTAACAAACAAACAAAAAGGTTATCCTTTCAATCTAAACCCAGCTTGGTTTGGGCTGATATTTTGCCTTCATTTGAAAAAACAGTAACCAGGACCCTGAGGTATGAGGACAGTCTGAGTGAAGATGTTCATTTACCACAGCAGCATTCTCCAGGTCAGTTCCACCATTATCTGAGGCAAACACAATGGAGGCGATGAGGAAGAATGCAGCCATCAAAGCTGTGTACACAAAGTCCTGCAAGAGACAAGTCAGCATGGTTATATACACCAGCATACATTTAAATGGGAATACAAGTATCCTCACACACACACACACACACACACACAAAGTCTTATGAATGATAAACATACAAATGTTAGGCAGGTCAGTGGGCCTCATGTATCAACATATGTGTATATTCATACACACACACACACAACTCACCAGGGAGGGCCAGCAACTGATGCCCACTCTCTTGTGCAGGGTGGTAGCGAGGAGGATGAGGAGGAGAGCTGTGAAGAGGAAGGCTGTGCAGCTGACAAACTCAAAGAAGTACAGCGGAGAGCAGCTCATACAGTTCGTCACTACCTCTTCAAGAATGAAGGCCACAAACGACAGGAGCTGAGGACACACAAGTCAAAACTAACTGACTACCCCAGTCTCAACAACAGATGGCACTGTAGTACTACCAGAGCTAAAAAATATATATATATATTTTTTTTTAACTAGGCAAGTCAGTTAAGAACAAATTCTTAATTTCAATGACAGCCTAGGAACAGTGTTCAGGGGCAGAATGACAGATTTGTAACTTGTCAGCTTGGGGATTTGAACTTGCAACCTTCCGGTTACTAGTCCAATGCTCTAACCATTAGGCTACCCTGCCGCCTACCCTAAATGGGAAGTTGTGTTTTTTGTCTCAGATATAAAACAGGTTAGAGGTAATTTAGTGTCGTCAAACATGCTTGAGTACTGATGAACTCAGGATTTTGTCTTCTGATGCTATATTTATATGTTGTGCCAATATAGTGACATCAGTAGAGTTGACTGAAGAATTGAGTGACTATCATAGCCCTATGTAAATGAGGGTATATGTAAATGTCTATATACTTCATGTGTTGTTCAGAGTTGGGCTTGGAGGAAGGGACAACTCTTTAATGTAATCTCCACAATGAGAGGATTCTTCTGGTGTGACCATCACAGTGTTCTTAAAAGCTCATCACAGCGTGATGGAAGCACCACATACTGGCTCTATTCATACCGCACCACACACAAAATAGCTTTTTCATGTTGCCATTAGAACGGTGACCAACTAAAGGATCCACCCCTTTACAACACCCACAGACCCCATTTTGATTTCTCAATAGCCACTACTAATAAATATTCCTAAGAAAGGCCACAAGGCCAGCAAAAACACACTTGAACTGACTCATGCGGTTCCTGCTTTTTGTTTTCGTTTCCTTATCTATTGTTTGGAAGGAACAGGCCAGACAGCATACTGCTCTGAGGATCTGTTCCCACGCCAGACAGCATACTGCTCTGAGGATCTGTCCCCACGCCAGACAGCATACTGCTCTGAGGATCTGTTCCCACGCCAGACAGCATACTGCTCTGAGGATCTGTCCCCACGCCAGACAGCATACTGCTCTGAGGATCTGTCCCCACGCCAGACAGCATACTGCTCTGAGGATCTGTCCCCACGCCAGACAGCATACTGCTCTGAGGATCTGTCCCCACGCCAGACAGCATACTGCTCTGAGGATCTGTCCCCACGCCAGACAGCATACTGCTCTGAGGATCTATCCCCACGCCAGACAGCATACCGCTCTGAGGATCTGTCCCCACGCCAGACAGCATACTGCTCTGAGGATCTGTCCCCACGCCAGACAGCATACTGCTCTGAGGATCTGTCCCTACGCCAGACAGCATACTGCTCTGAGGATCTGTCCCCACGCCAGACAGCATACTGCTCTGAGGATCTGTCCCTACGCCAGACAGCATACTGCGCTGAGAATCTGTCCCCACGCCAGACAGCATACTGCTCTGAGGATCTATCCCCACGCCAGACAGCATACTGCTCTGAGGATCTATCCCCACGCCAGACAGCATACTGCTCTGAGAATCTGTCCCCACGCCAGACAGCATACTGCTCTGAGGATCTGTCCCCACGCCAGACAGCATACCACGCTGAGGATCTGTCCCCACGCCAGACAGCATACTGCTCTGAGGATCTATCCCCACGCCAGACAGCATACTGCTCTGAGGATCTGTCCCTACGCCAGACAGCATACTGCTCTGAGGATCTGTCCCCACGCCAGACAGCATACTGCTCTGAGGATCTGTCCTCACACTATTCAGCTAGACAGTGCTAAATGGCTACCGAAAACTAAACGATAGACAGCAAACATGTTCTCACTGTAATACGGTGCTGAGCAGAATGTGCCATATGTGTGTGTGTCTATAAAAACAGTGGCTAAACTGTACAGTATGTAGGCCTTTGTTCCATATTACAAGGTAAAATGCACCATGGTCTGTTTCCCCCGGCCATAGTGTTAATGAAGCCACAGCTCTATATCTGCAGTTTATTACATGACCCTACAGTCTGACATCAACACTGTTATAAAGACTGGGCCTCCTACTCAAGAGGACATCTTCTGCAGCACCTTTAACACTTTCTTTACAGTCTGTTGTGTGTGTGTGTGTGTGTGTGTGTGTGTGTGTTTAACTATTCTTGTGGGGACCAGTTAAATAAAGGTTAAACCAAATTGAATTTTTATTTTTAAGTACCCACAAGAAGAGTAAATAAACAACAATTTTGACCAATTGGGGACATTGAATGTCCCCACAAGGTCAAATGCTATTTCTACGGGGTTTAGGGTTAAGGTTAGAAATAGTGTTCAGGTTAGAATACGTTAAGCGTTAGGAGCTAGGGTTAGGTTTTTGGGATAAGGTTAGGGTATGAGTACAGGTTAGGGAAAATTAGATTTTGAATAGCACTGAATTGTGTGTTCCCACAAGGTTAGCTGTGTAAGACTGTGTGTGTTCCCACAAGGTTAGCTGTGCAAGACTGTGTGTGTTCCCACAAGGTTAGCTGTGCAAGACTGTGTGTGCTCTCCACAAGGTTAGCTGTGCAAGACTGTGTGTGCTCTCCACAAGGTTAGCTGTGCAAGACTGTGTGTGCTCTCCACAAGGTTAGCTGTGTAAGACTGTGTGTGCTCTCCACAAGGTTAGCTGTGCAAGACTGTGTGTGCTCTCCACAAGGTTAGCTGTGTAAGACTGTGTGTGCTCTCCACAAGGTTAGCTGTGTAAGACTGTGTGTGCTCTCCACAAGGTTAGCTGTGTAAGACTGTGTGTGCTCTCCACAAGATTAGCTGTGTAAGACTGTGTGTGCTCTCCACAAGGTTAGCTGTGTAAGACTGTGTGCTCTCCACAAGGTTAGCTGTGCAAGACTGTGTGTGCTCTCCACAAGGTTAGCTGTGTAAGACTGTGTGTGCTCTCCACAAGGTTAGCTGTGTAAGACTGTGTGCTCTCCACAAGGTTAGCTGTGTAAGACTGTGTGCTCTCCACAAGGTTAGCTGTGTAAGACTGTGTGCTCTCCACAAGGTTAGCTGTGTAAGACTGTGTGTGCTCTCCACAAGGTTAGCTGTGTAAGACTGTGTGTGCTCTCCACAAGGTTAGCTGTGTAAGACTGTGTGCTCTCCACAAGGTTAGCTGTGTAAGACTGTGTGTGCTCTCCACAAGGTTAGCTGTGTAAGACTGTGTGCTCTCCACAAGGTTAGCTGTGTAAGACTGTGTGTGCTCTCCACAAGGTTAGCTGTGTAAGACTGTGTGTGCTCTCCACAAGGTTAGCTGTGTAAGACTGTGTGTGCTCTCCACAAGGTTAGCTGTGTAAGACTGTGTGCTCTCCACAAGGTTAGCTGTGTAAGACTGTGTGCTCTCCACAAGGTTAGCTGTGTAAGACTGTGTGCTCTCCACAAGGTTCTATGAACACACAACTCTAGCAAAGTGTTGTGTTGCAAGAGAAAGAGCAGAGAGTTAAAAAGCATTAGATTTGAGGGTTCTTTGTGGCTTTAAGCGGGAAATGCTTTAAATGACATTAAAATCCACAGATATTTATGTCCAATGAGCTTGCCAAGCATTCTTGCAATGTTGATCATATTTGGAGGAATCCATCGTTTCTCTCACACACAGTAAGAAGGTCAAACAGCAAGGCTTAAAATAACCCTGGTAATGACATTTTGCATCTGGCTGCTAATTTCATTTGCAGTGCACCGCTAGATGGTATTGCTAACACCTGACTCTGATTAGCTTGACTAAGGACCCAGTGATCTGAGGAAGACAGAGCCGTGTCATCACTGTCTGTCTCCAGACTGCAGTTCCACAAGAGACAAACTCTGAACCAACTCAGATTTCCTGCTTCAGAAGGAGATGAAATTAATTTAAAAATTGCCTGGACTAAGAGCTCAATCACAAACTATGGCAACTAGTAAACCTCCACCCCTAACCTGCTTACTCACAGGCCAACCTAATAGTACAAGAGGTGCCCTCACCCAAACAAGCCCTCCCTCTGCAGGGAAAGAGTTTGTTTCAAGATCTTGTTAACTGGGGAGAAATACAAGATAGCAGCCATAAACCATGTGATTTGAATTCAATTGAAGATCACATTTCACTGCAGTTAGGAAGGCAGTCAAATAGTTGAAGCCTTGACATTGGGGTCTAGGAATAAGAGTAAGCCATTCATGATATCCAGTTCAAATGTAGACATGTCACAGCTCTGCCACTTGTGATGACCAGCGGGACACAGAAAGGGGTCAAACATGAGTCAACAGCAGTCTCCTGTAGTATCCTCATCCAATTCAACAGCAGTCTGCTGTAGTATCCTCATCCAATTCAACAGCAGTCTGCTGTAGTATCCTCATCCAATTCAACAGCAGTCTGCTGTAGTATCCTCATCCAATTCAACAGCAGTCTGCTGTAGTATCCTCATCCAATTCAACAGCAGTCTGCTGTAGTATCCTCATCCAATTCAACAGCAGTCTGCTGTAGTATCCTCATCCAATTCAACAGCAGTCTGCTGTAGTATCCTCATCCAATTCAACAGCAGTCTGCTGTAGTAGCCTCATCCAATTCAACAGCAGTCTGCTGTAGTATCCTCATCCAATTCAACAGCCGTCTGCTGTAGTATCCTCATCCAATTCAACAGAATTCCAAGCTGTAGTATCCTCATCCAATTCAACAGCAGTCTGCTGTAGTATCCTCATCCAATTCAACAGCAGTCTGCTGTAGTATCCTCATCCAATTCAACAGCAGTCTGCTGTAGTATCCTCATCCAATTCAACAGAATTCCAAGCTGTAGTATCCTCATCCAATTCAACAGCAGTCTGCTGTAGTATCCTCATCCAATTCAACAGCAGTCTGCTGTAGTATCCTCATCCAATTCAACAGCAGTCTGCTGTAGTATCCTCATCCAATTCAACAGCAGTCTGCTGTAGTATCCTCATCCAATTCAACAGCAGTCTGCTGTAGTAGCCTCATCCAATTCAACAGCAGTCTGCTGTAGTATCCTCATCCAATTCAACAGCAGTCTGCTGTAGTATCCTCATCCAATTCAACAGCAGTCTGCTGTAGTATCCTCATCCAATTCAACAGCAGTCTGCTGTAGTATCCTCATCCAATTCAACAGCAGTCTGCTGTAGTATCCTCATCCAATTCAACAGCAGTCTGCTGTAGTATCCTCATCCAATTCAACAGCAGTCTGCTGTAGTATCCTCATCCAATTCAACAGCAGTCTGCTGTAGTATCCTCATCCAATTCAACAGCAGTCTGCTGTAGTATCCTCATCCAATTCAACAGAATTCCAAGCTGTAGTATCCTCATCCAATTCAACAGCAGTCTGCTGTAGTATCCTCATCCAATTCAACAGCAGTCTGCTGTAGTATCCTCATCCAATTCAACAGCAGTCTGCTGTAGTATCCTCATCCAATTCAACAGAATTCCAAGCTGTAGTATCCTCATCCAATTCAACAGCAGTCTGCTGTAGTATCCTCATCCAATTCAACAGCAGTCTGCTGTAGTATCCTCATCCAATTCAACAGCAGTCTGCTGTAGTATCCTCATCCAATTCAACAGCAGTCTGCTGTAGTATCCTCATCCAATTCAACAGCAGTCTGCTGTAGTATCCTCATCCAATTCAACAGCAGTCTGCTGTAGTATCCTCATCCAATTCAACAGCAGTCTGCTGTAGTATCCTCATCCAATTCAACAGCAGTCTGCTGTAGTATCCTCATCCAATTTAACAGCAGTCTGCTGTAGTATCCTCATCCAAGTCAACAGCAGTCTGCTGTAGTATCCTCATCCAATTCAACAGCAGTCTGCTGTAGTGTCCTCATCCAATTCAACAGCAGTCTGCTGTAGTATCCTCATCCAATTCAACAGCAGTCTGCTGTAGTATCCTCATCCAATTCAACAGCAGTCTGCTGTAGTATCCTCACCCAATTCAACAGAATTCCAAGCTGTAGTAGCCTCACCCAATTCAACAGAATTGCTTTTAAAGACACCCCCACCCCGAACATATGCGCACCACACACACACGCTGACTTAAGCACGGCTGCTCTTTCATATAGGCAAACACGGTTTTGTCTAAAATGGTTTCCGACCCAGTCTCCTCTTTAATATGTGAGCTAGGTGATATGTCCAACTGTCCAATTGGAGTGCTGTTTTAGACAAGCTATATAGAGCTAAAGATACAGGATCTGATGTCAGCTACCCTCAACTGGTTACAGCAGCTCCATAGTGACTGATCTGGACTCTGAAATCTGAAAAACAACTTAGCTGTCTTAGGCCTGACAATCAGTTAAAGGATCCTGAGGGTCATCTCTATGCTGACAAATACCCCAGGCCATCATGAAGGGGATGTGGGAGGACTGGTGGTGGTGTGATGAGTGTGTTCTGATGGGTGCATCATCGCTGTTGCAACTGTTCTATAGAATGGTCTGATTTTCACATTTCAAGGAATAATCAAGAAAAACAGCTGACAATGGTCACACCCTAAGAAAGACAAAGGTTATGATTTACAAACTGGCCTGTTAATTGTGGGATAGACAACCCCCAGTTTCTGGGAGCCGGATCCAGTTACATACAAAACAATGGTAGCATTTGAAAATCTGCATATTCTATTTACTACACGCAGACCATCCACTTACAAGGAACGTGGTATCATAACTGGCAAGGGAGATAGTATGTAAAATGTCTAAGTATAAACACCTAACTTGTTCATCTGGTCTTATCTGGAGCACAAAGTAAACATGTGATGACACCACTAGATAAATGTCATATTGTCACCAGAGTTGATCTAACCCTGTTTTACTACTTGGTGCCATCAGAACAGACAGACAGATAGGAAGACAACCTTCTGGTCTCTCCTCTGAAATACACAGAGCAAAAATATAAAATGCAACCATTTCAAAGATGTTACTGAGTTACAGTTTATATAAGGGAATCAGTCCATTTAAATAAATGCATTAGGTATGCAGCTGTTGGTCACAGATACTTTTTTTTTTTAAAGGTAAGGGCGTGGATCAGAAAACCAGTCAGTATCTGGTGTGACCACCATTTGCATCATGCAGTGTGACATCTCCTTCACATAGAGTTGGCCAGGCTGTTGTGCGAAGTTGCTGGATATTGGCGGTAACATGAACACAGTGTCGTGCATGTCGATCCAGAGCATCCCAAACGTGCTCAATGGGTGACGTCTGGCCATGGAATAACTGGGACATTTTCAGCTTGCAGGAATTGTGTACAGATCCTTGCGACATGGGGCCGTGCATTATCATACTAAAACATGAGGTGATGGAGGATTAATGGCACGACAATGGGCCTCCAGGTCTCGTCCCGGTGTCTCTGTGCACTCAAATTGCCTTAGATAAAGTGCAGTTGTGTTCATGGCCCACAGCTTATGCCTGCCCATACCATAACCCCCCCACCACGGGGCACTCTGTTCACAATGTTGACATCAGCAAACCGCTCGCCCACACCATAACCCCCCCACCACGGGGCACTCTGTTCACAACGTTGACATCAGCAAACCGCTCGCCCACACAACGCCATATACAGGACAGGGTCTGTGGTTTTGAGGCCGGTTGGACGTACTGCCAAATTCTCTAAAACGATGTTGAACATTCAATTCTCTAGCTACATTCCTGCAGTCAGGAATGTCCACCAGAGTCAGTCAGCATGCCAATTGCACACTCCCTCAGAACTTGAGACATCTGTGCGATTGTGTTGTGTTACAAAACTGCACATGTTAGAGTGACCTTTTGTCCCCAGCACAAGGTACACCTGTGTAATGACTGTGCTGTTTAACCAGCTTCTTGATATGCCACACCTGTCAGGTGGATCAATTATCTTGGCAAAGAAATGCTCACTAACAGGGAGGTAAACAAATTTGTGCCAAACATGTTAGAGAAATAAGCTTTTTGTGCATAAGGAAAATGTCTGGGATCTTTTATTTCAGCTCATGAAACCAACACTTTACATTTGTTTGTTCAATGTTATGCTTGGATTAAGACTTGCCCAACACAGTAGAACATTAACAATAACAGTATCATAACAAGAACTATGACAAGAATATGACTTACCACTTCCACCACCTTTATCAAACATCTGACTTTATCCAAATTATCTGTTGGTACAATTAACCACTTTTTGGATTTGGTCTCTGAAACTGTTGTTGGACTGTAGACTGGTTCCGCGGCAGCCATGGTGTGACTGAAATGAATAGATTTGAAGAAAAAAGTACAACTTCAATAAGACTGCAACTATGTACTTCATGTTACAGTGTAGGCCTATCATTTATTAACAGTATCAGACCCGCGGCAAACTACAGAGCGAAAGCGAAAGCGTGGCATTTTGTTAACTTCAAAAGTCACGATGGAAGAAATAACTTGTTGTTAAATTTAGGGTAGCCTGTCACTGGACATTTACAAGTATCGACTGATACTGACTCAATGTAGTCGAAAATTCATCGCCTCCGTACTCAACTCCATCGGGTATCTTTGCTAGGGTAGACTGCATCAAACACTCACATAAGTGAGAACATGCAGCTAATAAAGATTCAATCAAATTGAAAGGGGAAACTAATAAAGGCTATAAAAGTATAAACGATGGACTCACGTGTCAAATTTGGAACAACCAACTGAATAGGTATGCCTTGGCGATAGATATCGTATTTCCACGACTTTCCAAAGCAATGCCCTTTGTTGTTGCGTTCTTGTTTAAAACCTAGATCCACACTTCCGCAAATGAACGGCTTGTCTACACCCCTGTCGTTAACAGAAGAGTATGGGTGGTTACAAGTGCCAGAATTAAGCTTAGGCAACTGTACCACCGTGTGGCTGTTGCCTACCATTGAACGTCTGACTGACATTACATGATACCAACGCCTTACTAACGTCTGCGTGACGCCTACATGTAACTAACATGTCGTCAGGATATATAGTATTTCACATTGTAATACATTACTCCTAAATGACATTGTATTATAGGATATATACATATTTTACATTGTAACTACATGCCATTCTGTGCTGGAGCTATGGGTTTATTTTTCCACTGACACTAGGCCTACACATTCACACTCAAACTGAATTGAATGGGGAATGCATAAGTACTTTTCATTGAAGAAGGGAAACGAGGTACAACATACAACTTTGATCAAAAACCTAAAATCATGCCTGACAAGGCCAATGAAATAACGGTATCCTAATATAGTCTGGATACAGGAGCAGCCTATTCTACAATAATGTAACTGTATATACTAGTATTATTTATCAAATTGATTAATGAAATTGTAAATGTGGGTGAGTACACTACTTCAATCAGCCTCACTGCAGCTGTTTTACCCACCACCCACACTGTTCTCTGGACTGTACATACAGTACCAGTCAAAAGTTTGGACACACCTACTCATTCAAGGGTTTCTTTATATTCATATTTTCTACATTGTATAATAATAGTGAAGACATCAAAACTATGAAATGACACACATGGAATCATGTAGTAACCAAAAAAAGTGTTAAACAAATCAAAATATATTTTATATTTGTGACTCATTAAAGTAGCCACCCTTTGCCTTGATGAAAGCTTTGCACACTCTTGGCATTTTCTCAACCAGCTTCATAAGGTAGTCACATGGAATGCAATTCAATTAACAGGTGTGACTTGTAAAAAGTAACTTTTTGAATTTCTTTCCTTCTTAATGTGTTTGAGCCACTTAGTTGTGTTTTTTTATGGCAAGAACAGCTCAAATTAGCAAAGAGAAATGGCAGCCCATCATTACTTTAAGACATGAAGGTCAGTCAACACGGAACATTCTTAAAGTTTCTTCAAGTGCAGTCACAAAAACCATCAAGCGCTATGATGAAACTGACTCTCATGAGGACCGCCACAGAAAAGGAAGACCCAGAGTTAGCTCTGCTGCAGAGGATAAGGACATTAGCATTGCCAGCCTCAGAAATTGCAGCCCAAATAAATGCTTCACAAAGTTCAAGTAACAGACACATCTCAACATCAACTGTTCAGATGAGACTGCAGGAATCAGGCCTTCATGGTCGAATTGCTGCAAAGAAAATACTACTAAAGGACACCAATAAGAAGAAGAGACTTCATTCCATGTGTTATTTCATAGTTTTGATGACTTCACTATTAATCTACAATGTAGAAAATTGTTTTAAAAAATTAAAACCCTTGAATGAGTAGGTGTGTCCAAACTTTGGACTTGTACTGTACATACCCCTGTGCCCATCTCCTTGCAACATGATCCATCCAAGGCCTCAGCTGGACACCTAAAATGTGAAAATTGTAAACAAGATGCTACAGTTGTGTGTGGATGGAGTTCCAAGAAAAGACATGAGAAGATGGCAAAGGAGATAGTGATGAGAGTGAGAGCATACAGTATGAAAATAAAGACCCCTTGGGATCTAAAATGAGGGGTGCCTCTTGTGTCTCCTTTTTGTCCATTTGAGGATACTACAGTCACCCCTAGTGGAAGATCTTGGAACACTGCTATTTAAGTCTGAGCAGAGGTTGCTGAAAACGTTCAAAGTTGCATGTTATCTTGAATACCAGGCAGATGTTTGAGTACAGAATTAAATTGTGTAAATTTAGGCTAAACTTGTTGAGTACACTCTTTTAGAAAGGGGTTCCAACTGGGATATTTCCCAGTCACCAAAAGAGAACCCTTTTTGGTTATAGGTAGAAGTATTTTTGGTTCCATGTAGAACCTGCTTCGGAATGGAGCCCAAAAGGGTTATACCTAGGCACAGAAGGGTTTCTACCTGGAACCAAAAAGGGTTATCCTATCGGGACAGTGGAAGAATCCTTTTAGGTTGTAGATATCACCTTTTTGAGTGCAGGCCTATATTGCAGTAGTGGTTCTGTTTTTTTGTAAAAATAAATGCAACAGGCCCTGTGCGTCTCTGGAGGATCTAGCAAGGTAGCGAAAGAATGCATCACCTACTCAGTATGACTATAATGAACATGCCTAATCTGCACCATTATGCAATTATTAAGAGACTAGATACACATAGCTAATCCTGGCGACCAATGTTCTAGCATTAATGAATTGAGGCAAGCAGAGATGTCAGAGATGTCAAGGTGGTACCCAATAATATGCTACAGTATGTGTATAGTGTAAATAATAACTACCAATAGACCTTCTAAATTAGAATAATTTAGTCAATCAAATAATGACTCTGTAAACAAGGAATGAAGTTACTCTATTTAACTAATAGCATGAAATAATTGACACAAAAAATGACAGTGTACATGAAATACATTATACATTACATAATAACACAAAGTATATGACTATCACCAATAGGCTAAAACAACGTGGTAACTAACACGTGTCTTCAGTTCAGAATAGGCTCTAAGAGAAAACACAATGTGTGTCTGATACACACAGGAGCTTGGTAGCAAGTTCTCAAATTATGAACAAATTCACTGTCCTTTAAACCAAATTCAAGCAGAAACTGATACCCAACCTGAATTAACATTTCTTTGCACTTTTGACTGCTTAAAACAAAAGACAGGAAGACAGACAGATTCAAATCTAATCAACTCAATGTAAATGATAGGAGTGCATCATTGTGTCGCTCCCTCTTTAAACTATACGCTGCCGACGAACAAAACAACACTCCCTGTAACAATACATCCCATAGCACTTACACTACAATAAAATATATACACATGTGTAGCTCTTTGTGAACTCTTGAAAAATTCAAACATGGCAATTCAAGGTGCTTTTCTTTCTCAGGCCCCAGATCCTGTAGGGATGGGTGTTGGCAGTTGAATCTGACTAAAGGATTATGTTGGGTTTTGTTTTTGTTTACTTTGTTAAGTATTTGGGCTGATATACAGCCAGGGCAGTGGATGGCAGCATGCGCCTGTGACATTTGTTTGCAAACCGCCATAGTATCAAAGAAGAAGACTCCGTATGTAGTTTGACAAATGTTTTCTTTACCATATATTTGTCTTTATATAACAAAATATTAAATAGGGGAAAAATTAAGTTGCTTTTGGATTGAAATTGCTAGCTACTGTAACGTTACTTATTTACTTACATCAGCCTCCCTAGTCAGCTAGCTAGCTAGCCAGACAGATTTGTTTAGCTAACGTTAACTAGCTAGCTAACTGTTTTTGTAGCTTTCTGTTTGTATGTAGCTTGCACTTTAATGGCATCCCTCAAGGAGATGTTATTTTATCTTTCCAAACAGGTGAAGTACTATGAAGGCACCACTGATC
Organism: Oncorhynchus mykiss; assembly: GCF_057628025.1. Taxonomy (NCBI): domain Eukaryota; kingdom Metazoa; phylum Chordata; class Actinopteri; order Salmoniformes; family Salmonidae; genus Oncorhynchus; species Oncorhynchus mykiss. The sequence goes on from NC_143024.1 coordinate 16,995,619, forward strand.
TCGACAAGAGGCGCAACATTCGTAGGAGGCAGAAATTCACTATTCAGGGTAACGTAAAGCGGTTAACTTCTATTACATAACTGGAAGGATTCAGCTATGAACAACCATTTTTCAACAACCATTTTCCATCTAGAAGTTGCTAGTTATACATTTAGTTAAATGTCTGTCATATTGAGGTATCTAGCTATAAGTTAACCCTGATCAATCAAATGGATAGGTCTTACCAATTATGGTCATTCCAACTAGGTGTCTTAACTAGGTGTCTTTGCTAGACAGACACACAGACAGAGATGGGGGAGGGGATAAAAAAGCATGAAAGTGAGAGTGAAAGAGAGAGGTGGGAAGAGAGTGAAAGACAGAGAGAGATGGGGGAGAGAGACAAACAAAGAAAGACAGTTGTGCAAAATTACTTGGACTTGAGTATTTCAACAACTCTTGTATTCAAACCTGTTAGGCAATTAATTACATGTACCTATGGGGGAAGGGTGGCCAGCCACACAGGAGGATGATTTTCACTGAGATGCATGGTGGCCATTTCAGTTTGAAGCGCATGATTTCCAAAATCAACATACGCTTCTTTTTTTCCCTAATTTTTACCCCTTTTTCTCCCCAATTTCATGGTATCAAATTGTTTAGTAGGTTACGACAGAGCCTGGGCACGAACCCAGAGTCTCTGGTGGCACAGCTGGCGCTGCAGTACAGCGCCCTTAACCACTGCGCCACCCGGGAGGCAACATACGCGTCTTTTGGCATGGGATTGTCAAGGATGTGGACAGCTGGGCAAGTAAAATAACCTTTTGTTTATCGATCACGTTCTATTATATCTGAAATTATTATGATTTCAATGAATGTCATACCAGAGACAACACAATGTTTCAATTTGTCACCTTGTGCTTAAAGGTCTAGCTTGACAGAAGTTTGAGAGGGTGAAGACTAGTGTAAGAGTTGAAGCCCATCAGTTGTTTTACCATGGCACATGATCGGTAAGTGTCACAGTACAAATTTTGCCCTGATAAGTTGTTTTGTAATGGTTGCTTTATTTGACCAAAGCAGAGTTCAATACTATAGATTGTGTGTCATACCCTTACAAATATGAAAATCTGCATACTGAACGACAGATATGGGTAAGAATTAAGTAATCATCTCTCTACGACTTTCTATGTTTGGGGTGGACCTCATTGGACCCTTGACGAAATCCAGGAATGGCAACAGCTGGTGTCTGACGGCGACCGATTATTTTACCATATGGGGGGAGGCAATACCCATTAAGGTCTGTAAAGGAAGAGAATGTGCTTAACTCTAAATTCCCTTCTGTAACCCATTTAAAAAGGGTGCTTGGAACCAAACATTTAGTTTATTTTGTATGATACCCATCAAGGACAAGACTGGCGAGGCCACCTCCAAGGTGATGATGGACATCTTCAACACCTACGGTTCTCCTGAGGTCATCTTGATTGACCAAGGTCATGAACTCTGAAACAAGGTACTATTAGTATTTGTTTTTCCATGGTACAAAATCAGACATTTCAATATCTTCCATTGTCAGTAGATATCCCTTCCCTAGCCCCTCCTTTAGGTTTGGATGAACAGACCAGCCACACCCTCAAGACTGCAATGGGCAAGTCCCTTGACGGGTTCCAGGAATGGTGGGAGGACAACCTGAAGGTCATTCTCTTTGCAATTCGAGCCCTGCTTTTAACCATAAGACATCTCCACAGAAACGTATAGACTAACGATTGCATGGTGACAGTGATTGTGTCTGTTAAACCGGTAAACAGGAAACTCAGGGGGAAAAACTAGTTCAAGTCATGATATCAGGGATTTTCAGGTCAGAGAAAGATGCCAGAGTTTCTGAATTGGAATTCCGAGTTGGATGACCATTCAAAACTATTTTTCCCAGTCTGAGCTTGCTTTTTTGCGAGTTCCCAGTTGTCTTGAACACACTGAAGATTGCAGAGTTCTGAGTTTTTTTGAATGGCCACTAGAGAACTAGGCTACCTCTTATTTCTGAATAGGGCTACCTCCAACAAAGAAGCACTTGTGTCTGTATTGATGTGAGAAATAGGCATATCTTCACAGTCATGGTGGCTGGCTGCGATATCAACTAGCCTAATCATTTTTGTATTGAGGTGATATTCAATTGACAAATTTCAATTGAAATTGATTAGATTACTCTGGCAATGAAAAATATTTAGATGTAAGGCGTTCATGGTGAGATCTTTAATAATAAAGTAAACAGACACAAACTAACATGACGTGTAAAACATGTAGACTTTTAAGGCGCTCATGGTAAGATCGTTCATAATAAATTTACAAGCAAACTGACACATGATGTATCAGTGCCACATTACATGGCGTGAACACTACGTCTGTCTACATGACATGTACGTGTCACGTGACATGAACGTGAAGTGAACACGTCAGCAGTTTGACTTCTTAGAAAAAAACTGTCTCCATTGACAGTCCATGTTAATTCATGGTGGTAGTTTATGGCGCTAGGAAGACATTAAGTGACTTCGTGAAAGGTATCAGCAGCTTCACAAGGCTTAATTCTGGCACTTATCACCCCCCATAGTAGAGTAGTCTAGCCTAGATAGACTACAGTCTAGTCTTCATACAGGATACTGTGACGCAACAATATTGTGAAACAAGTCAAAAGGCTTCTTCTTCTTCTATGCTATAATGGCATTCGCAACAATTAGATGTGCATTCCGCCACCTACTGTGAAGGTGGATAATAAGGATCCCAAAAAGGAAAACATTTGGGTAAAAATAAATAAAATATTATACAAACTATCAAAAAAGAAATTAACTAAACAAAATCAACATGCTTTTCTGTAAAAAACTAATTCTAAATCAGGTCCCAACACAGCCTCAGAAGCCTCCGGTGAGGGCGGGACATTTCCTAGCGACAAAAGTCCTTGTAGTGCTTCTGCTGTGAAGTCTTGGAGCCCCCAAAACTTCTCGGCGATCCGCTGGCAGCCCTGATCCTTGACACCTCGACCTCCTTCACCCTAACAGGGCACTCAAGGAAGTACGGAGTATGATCCCCACCACAGTTGCAACATTTTCCATTCACAAATTCTTCAATATCATACTTCTTCCGTCTGCAAAAATGTAACCCGTGCCCATGTGACCGATGTGAAATGGCTAGCTAGTTAGCGGTGGTGCGCGCTAATAGCGTTTCGATCGGTGACGTCACTCGCTCTGAGAACTTGAAGTAGTGGTTCCCCTTGCTCTGCAAGGGCCACGGCTTTTGTGGAGCGATGGGTAACGATGCTTCGTGAGTGACTGTGGTTGATGTGTGCAGTGGGTCCCTGGTTCAAGCCCAGGTTGGGGTGAGGAAAGGGACGGAAGCTATACTGTTACACCCATATCCTTTACCATTTCCACACTGTAATGGTTTGGACACAAATGTTCTCACCACATACCTCACATATTCAGGTAGAGTCTCCTCAAACAACAATAATATCGACAGGCTTTTCTCCCTTCCATTTACCATACGGGTCAGGCGACGTGCACAGGCCACTCCTTGGATTTTCTGACTACGGTACTCATTATCTACATCCAACGAGACTCCAGCTATAACTCCTTTGGCAGGTGCCCTGCTCCGAAGATCAATACATCTAGGCAGATCCAGTGCAAGATTCTTCTGTTCTTCATCAACACAATTAACCAAAACAAGGCCGCTTCTAGTCACCTTTATTGAAACCACCTTTCCCACTGCTTTCTTCACAGTACTCGATATTAACAAATGGATTTCCAAAATGAATCTCCTTGTCCAAAAAATGCAGTCTAATAAGAAATGCCTTATTTGACCGGTCCTTGTCTTCTACTACAACTTTTGCTTGTTTTGTTCCATTCTTTGATGTCACTATTTTCCATTCATTATTACACACTTTACTTGCCGTACTTTTGGATTCAAGCACAGTCGCCATTTCCTCCTCCTGTCCTACACCAGATTCACAGGCTCATTCCCCTTCCGTATCAAGGCTCCCCTTGCATCCCTTGAACAGAAATAAAGAATTCAGGATACAACTCTTCTTCGTCTTTTGGATTTTATATGGCGGTTGGCAACCAATGTTAAGGTGCATTACTGCCACCAACTGGACTGGAGTGTGGACCAGAGACAGTGAAGGTCTAAATCCTACCCAATAATCTCTTCTCCCTAAGGAAATGAAATACATAATTAAATAATACATCCCCTGAAGATTTCCCCAGCAGTTCACTTAATACTGACTCTTCAGCCCCATTACTCCTAAAATCTAATAACAATCACTCCCTTTCTCTCACATATTTCTGGCACTGAAATAGAACATGTTCCACTGTCTCCATCTCCTCTTGACAATGATCATCTCCTTCTCTCTCTCAACTCTCGCAGGACCTGTGCCCTAGGACCATGCCTCAGGACTACCTGGCCTGATGACTCCTTGCTGTCCCCAGTTCACCTGGTCATGCTGCTGCTCTGGTTTCGGCTGTTCTGCCTGCGGCTGTGGAGCCATGGACTGTTCACCGGACGTGCTGCCTTGTCCTGGACCTGCTGTTTTAGACTCTCTCTCTCTACTGCACCTGCTGTCTCGAACTCTGAATGATCGGCTATGAAAAGCCAACTGACATTTACTCCTGAGGTGCTGACCTGTTGCACCCTCTACAACCACTGTGATTATTATCTGACCCTGCTGGTCATCTATGAACGTTTGAACATCTTGGCCATGTTCTGTTATAATCTCCACCCGGCCCAGCCAGAAGAGGACTGGCCACCCCTCATAGCCTGGTTCCTTTCTAGGTTTATTCCTAGGTTCTGGTATTTCTACAGAGTTTTTCCTAGCCACTGTGCTTCTACATCTGCATTGCTTGCTGTTTGGGGTTTTAGGCTGGGTTTCTGTACAGCACTTTGTGACATCGGCTGATGTAAAAAAGGGCTTTATAAATACATTTGATTGATTTATTAACCCCTTGGCTTTACCGACTGACAATTTTATCGCAACATTAGGATGTTTAAGAGCCTGCTTGTTTATAACATCCACCACCTCATTCCCCTCTATCTCAAGTGAGCTGGTACCCAGAGGAAGATCACAAATATGCCGCCTCTTTCAACCTATACAAGCAGTGCAAAACCTCACCCGTGCTGCACAGGAGTCAGAGCAGATTACACCACCTCCACCCACTCTGCAGCCAATAGTATGGCCAACAACTCCATTGTGTAAACAGATAAATGATCCGTTGCTCTTTTCGTCACAGCCACCTTAAACCCAGGAACACTTAAAAGCTGCTCCTGTCCTTCCTGTTTTAGGGTATATTCAAGAAAGCATAGTATTGTGTTCTTAAATGTTCCCTTACAACTGAATCTACTCCTTCCTCAACATCTCTTACCTTCTCAAGCAACCCTAGACCTATCACTGGCTGAGGGAGAAACCAAGGTGGGATAGCAGGAAGAACCACAGAGGGGCTAAACTCCCTCCTAAACAACCCCATCTCTCTCGCCATGTAATTGCCTATCCACCCAAAGTTGTATTCAGATTTCTATTCATGTTCCCAGCACTCTAGGAGCACCATTTTTGTAGGATGTGTAACCTTATGTCCTTGTAGATTTACCCAATATGTCATGGCTAACTGTTGTTTTCTTAACTTTAACAGCATCTCTCCTAAATCTACCTGCATCGCTGCCACCAGGAGGTCCTAAGGGCTCCACAACATATTCTTAGCGCTTTTTTAAAGATGTCTGAGCTGGTGATCCATATGCTATACTTCCATAATCCACTGATGACCTTAACAGCACTATATATATATATATATATCATTTTCAACACCATTCTATCTGTTACTCCATTCCTGACAAGCAACGCATCACACTCAATATTTTCTTTCCTTTGACAACTACTCAGTTAATATGCTTCGCCCATGTCATTTGAGTGTCAAACCAGACCCCCAGGAACCTAAACACCTACCACCCTCTCCAGATTCCTTCCATACAGCTTCAAGTAAATTTCCTCCTTCTAGAAAAAAACACAGTCTGTGTTTTCTCAACTGAAAACTTGAGGGACCACTGCTCTACTTTACGAATCACTTCTTGAACTCTCCTGGCTGTATGGGTAATATTTCTCCCACTCTTCCACAGTGCCCCATAATCCGCAAACAATGACCTCCCATTATCAGGTCTCACCTGGGAGAACACATCATCAATCATAGCGGAGAACAACAAAGGACTAATGACACTTCCCTGGGGGGGCCTTCCCTCCACATCATAAACCTTCTCTACATCGAAGAAAACGACTACCACCACCTCCTTATTTCCCTGTGCCTTCTATATGACTGACTCTAGGCACAGTGCAGGATCCATCGTTCCCCTGCCTTTCCTGAACCCACTTTGATCTGGTGACATTAGTCCTCAACAGAACGTACGTTAGCCTTTCTATAGTTTGCATACGTGAGATGTCAACGCTATCTGCCTATAGCTTAAAGGACTAGTAGGGTCTTTCCCTGGTCTCCGTATTGACACCACTACCACCTGCTTCCAACTTCCAGGCAGTTTCCCTTCATGCCCCACCTTATCGTAAAGGCCTAATACTTTCCCCATTGCAGTGTCACTGAGATGAGCCATCATGATGTAACACATCCTTCCCAGGAGATGTTACCCCAGCTTTAGCTAATGCACTCATCTCAGCCAACGTAAAAGGGCCATTCAATGTATCCCCCACCATCTCTCTCTGATCCAGGACCCCCAGATGTTCTCCTCTGACCCTCTCTCTCCCACCCTACCCCTCTTCTGTCAGATTATTTGAGTTGTGCACCTTCACAAATGCCTGGGCTAGCATCTCCCCCTTTTCACACAGGGAGATCCCAATCTCTTCTGACCCCACTCATCCTCTTAATCATCCACCATACCTCTCCCACAGGAGTGGTCCTGCCTTTGTTTCCACAGAACTGGCGCCAATACGCCCTCTTAGCTGTCCTAATGATCCTCCTTAGTACTGCTTGTTTCTACTGTATCAAGTGCTGGTAATTATGGGTCCTTTTCAACATTCTGAAAGCCCTGTTCCTACTCTTCACTGCTGCTCAACACTCCACCAGGGGACTGTGTCACTCTTTCTCCCCCCTGTACCCATAGGAATCACCTGCGTTACTCTTTCTCTCCCCTGTACCCATAGGAATCACCTGCCTTGCGACCCCTACTATTGCACCTCTTACTCTACATCATTGCCTGTTTCTATATCTGAACTGAGATCAACCTGAGAGAGCTCCTGTTCACTCAACTCCTGAAACTGATCCCACTCCGCTTTCCCAAATATCCTACTCCTCAATCCATTTCCTACTGATTCTTCCTCCCTCAATCCTACAGTCAACAGGACAGTGATCACTACCCCCTGTAGATTCCTCCAAAGCCTCCCAACTACATCTGCCTGCCATTCAACTTGAGAATAAAGTAAGATCCAGAGCTGATTCAATCCCAGTTACTGGGTCAATCCTGGTTCCCCGGCCGTCATTAAAACTCACAAGGCCTTTCTCATCCAGTAGTTCCTCCAACACTTATCAGTCTGTAACCCTCCCCAGAGCGTACTATGAGCATTAAAATCCCCCCATCACATTACCTGTCTCCTATCTTTACCTTCTACATTTCCAAGAGCCAGAAACTCTTACACAGCTTGTAAAAGTTGACTATTACCATATTCCCCCCTCCCTCCCAACCACAACATACTCCTGTCCCACAAAACTATATGGGATCCCCTGCATTATAAAAGGTATCACCCCCCCCCCTCCCCCTTATGTTTACAGACTGCAACATAACCTTGTAATACGACATCTAGACAAGGTTTTAGCCATGTCTCCTGGAGACCTATCACATCAGGTTGGCTGGTAACTCAAGAACCTGTTTGAACTCCTGCCCATTCACCATCAAACTTCTGGCGTTCCATTGAAGGATTAACACCATAATGAAAATTAACCAATACATGATTCCTGGCTGGACTGATTCTCAATCTTATTGAGGTCATCTTGTACATTTTCCCCTGTCAGTCCTGTGATCCCAAGATACCTCACTGCCTGCTCCATCCACTATGATCTGTATCTGCATAGTCTTTGATTGTCCTTTTTCTGTGCAATTGATTGCTGCTGTCACAAATGTAACAACCTTCCTCATGTCTACTACCATTCTTGTGTTCTCCCCCATTCTGCTCTCTACATCTGGCCCAACCTGCATCCCAATCAGCCCTGGCATACCTGCTCTCATCAGTGCCTCGATTGTTTCTGCCTGAACTACCTTCACTGCTTCTGCATATGAGATGTTACGCTCACTCCTCACCTGCTGCCCTTGCACCGGTCTTTACACCACTGAACAAGCCCCGTGCTGGAACTGTGGGGAGGCGCCCATAGTGTGACGTATGGGGCTTGTTCAGTGGTGTATGGGGCTTGTCACACTATGGGCGCCTCCCCACAGTTCCAGCACTGTAACTGGACCGTCTCCACGTATGCATGTCCCCCCCCACATCTCCGTTTGCCTTTACACACCACACGCCCAAACCTTTGACAGTTACAGCACTGTAACTGGACCGTCTCCACGTATGCATGTCCCCCCCCACATCTCCGTTTGCCTTTACACACCACACGCCCAAACCTTTGACAGTTACAGCACTGTAACTGGACCGTCTCCACGTATGCATGTCCCCCCCCCACATCTCCGTTTGCCTTTACACACCACACGCCCAAACCTTTGACAGTTACAGCAACGCATTGGTGTCGGAACATATGTTCACACATAGTAACTCATACCCAATCCTAACTGTTCCTGGCAATACCAATAGTAGCACTGACAAGCTATCCACCTTGCTCCCATCTGGAGGTGCTTTGCCTCAATAAGAGAGCCGACCTTCAAGTGGTCCTTTATTTCTGACATGTTCACACTTTCTGGAACTCCGGTAATAACTCTTCACCCACTGCCGTCCAGTTTGATCCAGCAGGCTACTATCAACCACACTTTACATACCTGCTTGAGTTTGAGCACCTTCTCATACTGTTTAACATTGAAACACACCAAACTTCCATCACAAAGAACTTTAGCAGACACAACCTCTCCTACTTCCTCACTCAATCCTAACCGCCCAACCTTCCTATCCATCTCTGCTCCAATCACAGCCCAGTGTTGCTCAACCACCTCCACTGGATTTCTCCCCGTTTCGTCAAGATCTTCTCCCTATTTGAAACTGACGACGCTGATTTTGTTAAGCACCCCGTTCCACGACCTCGTCTCCTTTTCGTATTTCAGACTTCCCGGCCAGTACCAGGATACAACTCAACACTAGTGGTGTAAGTTACACAATACCATTGGCTATTGCACCATGCAAGAGGTACCGTAGGCCTAAAGAAACATGACAGAGACAAAAGCAGAGTCCTGATTAGTAAAACAGCTTTATTGAATAATGGCAGATTTAACAGTTGAATAGTTCATGAGAACTTGACTACTTAAAGATTGTGATAGATGATTCCCCTATGCCAATAAAACACTCCAGAGGTCTGCCTATTCCCTAATCCAAACCAAGCAAATGAACACACAAGTTTAAAAAAATAAAGAATAAATAATTTCCCTGGTTTTAGAGCATCATCCTTGACTCTGGATTCTTGAGTTCTAACAGAATCCTTGATTATGACCATTATAAGCACTAAAACACCAACTATTTCCATCATTCTGCCTGATTGTACAGCAGTCTTCATCCATCAGCGTTCCAGTGCATTATGACGTCACATAACAATGGAACTGCTGTCTACCAAAGACCCATCTCCACAAATGGCAAACATCAATCTCCTCCACTTTGAAAACACCTCACAGACAGCCACAGTGCTCAGAGTGATATCAAGGATGTGCACTTGTCACAGTGGCTTCAAGACCACCTGCAAGATATCCAGTTCCTCTCATTTTAATGTTGCTGTAAAATAAAGCAACAACGAGTCAGACTTACTCCATTTCCCTCCAATATCCTGTGAGCTCATCTTCTATATAATACATTGATGGTTTCCAGTAAGTCCATGTTGTTTTGCTTTGGTGGTGGTTCCACGGATTGGCATGCAAGGCTCGGTCTCACGGCAACCGCTCCAAGACCGCTCTGTTCTGTTTCCAGTCCAGCTTCTGATCCATCTGACAGTCGAGGGTCTAAAGAGCGAGAGGACCCAGCGAGTGTGTGTGGGTGTGTGGTGGCGGGGAGGGTTGGGGGTTGGGGGGTTCAGGACTCCTCCATGTCGGCTGGGGGTGAGGATGAGGTTGGGGAGGACGCCTCTGGCTCACCGTCAAGTCCCACCTTTGATGCTGGAAGATTTGCAAAATAGGTGTAGGTGTTAAAAATACACTTTCACCCAATTACTAGTATCGGGACAAAGATCAGTCTGCAGTTGTACTCTCTGTGGCAGCATTTGAAAACGACAAATAAAACACACATTTGAAACAAACTGATACATTAAATTCTGAAAACAAAGAAATTAGTTGTGACCAACTACTAAGGCCGTGAAGACCCAGAGACATACTAAGACCCAGAGACATACTAAGACCCAGGGACATACTAAGACCCAGGGACATACTAAGACCCAGGGACATACTAAGACCCAGGGACATACTAAGACCCAGGGACATACTAAGACCCAGGGACATACTAAGACCCAGGGACATACTAAGACCCAGGGACAGGTCTACAACCAGAGAGGATATGGAGGACATGAGCTCTGTGCTGTCTGTTAGTGGCAGACCTGCCTGACGTCTGGGGAGCCGATGGAGCACCCAGCCACTCATTTGGGCCAGGCAGGCTCTGTGTGCGCAGGCATTCAAATAAGGCAACACAAGGGCAGGGAAACAGGTCGTTCGGTCTAATTGACCAAGTACAACATAAAATAAGGGTTTGTTCAATGGTAATATGGCAACAGAGTGAGCACGCTCCGTGAATATGAACGCATGCAGGAGAGTTACATGATACACCGAACTGGCAGGGCCAGCATCCACTAACACACACACACACACACGGGGCTCTAAAATACAATCCGTATTGACAACTCAGTTATGATCAATTGATCTACCCTCCACATCATTAGACAAGTATAGATTACGTCATGATTATTAAAAGATGATTAAAAAAAGGTTCATTTAGGACAGAAGTATTAACTACTGTGATCAACAGATCTGTATCCCCAGTTATGTGAAATCCATAGATTAGGGCATAATGCATTTATTTACATTGACTGATTTCCTTTTGTGAACTGTAACTTTGTAAAATCTTTTCAATTGTTGCATGTTGTATTTATATATTTTTGTTCCGTGTAACATTGGTACATCCATCCATCTCTGAACTTGTGTTGATATGTAGCCATTTGTAATGGGAATATTTCAGATGAATAAAGTTCATATTACCACAATACTTATTTATATGTTCTCCCTTTACGTAAAACACATGATTTAGAGTGTGTTATTTAGGACACTCGTTGTTTATGGGTTGCTGGTCACTAGACTTGATACTGAATGTTATGGATGTGCTCATATCTGTTGATAGTGATTGATGCCAGACTGGAGGTACGAGGACACTGATTGTTATTGTATTCTGTAACACTAGCAGATGATGCGCTGACTTCCTTACAAGCCTCTCGGCGGTGGGTGTTCACAGAACACTGGTGTTGTGAGGTTAGAACATAGGGCCTGCTTAGAGAAGGCCAGATGGAACTTGTATTAAACAGGATTGATTTGATCAATGACTGCTCACCTTCTAGTTCTCATGGAAATTCTCTATTACACCAACAACTCTTAAAGAATATAACTTGTAAATGCCTTATGAGCTTAGTTACTGAGGTTTAGAACCGCTGGTAAAGACAATGGAAGGAGTGCGAGTCAGTCTAATAAAGGAGAGATCAGGGGGACAGAACACACACGTGCACAGTGCACCTAAACAACCACACAGTGACGGACTTACAGTGAGATGACAGAATGGATGTTTTCTATTTCAAGTCTTTCTGTGGAAATTTGGGGAAGAATACCTGTCACTGTGCTCCCTAGAACTTTACTAGAAGGTGTATGACAAAAGAGTTACAGATCTTCCATGTGTGGAGCAGTACCTGACTTCCGGACTGTTCTGGGCGTGTTGTTGGCCCCGCCCCCTTCCCCGGTCTTCTTGCTCAACAGACTGTTGAAGAAGTTAGCCAGCACGCCCTCGCTGGTCTGCCCGCCTAATGGCACAGCGAAAACAAAGAGACAAAACGAATGCAAATGTAATCAACATAAAAAAAAACAGAAATACCTTATTTACATAGGTATTCAGACCCTTTGCTATGAGACTCCAAATTGAACTCAGGTGCATATTGTTTTCATTGATCATCCTTGAGATGTTTCTACAACTTGATTGGAGTCCACCTGTGGTAAATTTAATTGATGATTGGACATGATTTGGAAAGGCAGACACCGTCTATATAAAGGTCCCACAGTTGATAATGCATGTCAGAGAAAAAAAACAAGCCATGAGGTTGAAGGAATTGTCCGTAGAGCTCCGAGACAGGATTGTGTCGAGGCACAGATTTGGGGAAGGGTACCAAAACATTTCTGCAGCATTGAAGGTCTCCAGGAACACAGTGGCCTCCTCCATTCTTAAATGGAAGAAGTTTGGAACCACCAAGACTTCCTAGAGCTGGCCGCCTGGCCAAACTGAGCATTCGCGGGAGAAGGGCCTTGTTCAGGGAGGTGACCAAGAACCTGACGGTGACTGACAGAGCTCCAGAGTTCCTCTGTGGAGATGGGAGAACCTTCCAGAAGAACAACCATCTCTGCAGCACTCCACCAATCAGGCCTTTATGGTCAAGTGGCCAGACGGAAGCCACTCCTCAGTAAAAGGCACATGACAGCCCGCTTGGAGTTTGGCCAAAGGCACCTAAAGGACTCTCAGACCGTGAGGAACAAGATTCTCTGGCCCGATTAAACTAAGATTGAATTATTTGGCCTGAATACCAAGCGTCACATCTGGAAGAATCCTGGTACCATAAAAACAGTGAAGCATGGCGGTGGCAGTATCATGCTGTGGGGTTGTTTTTCAGCAGCAGGGACGGAGAGACTAGTCAGGATCGAGGGAAAGATGAACAGAGCAAAGTACAGAGAAATCCTTGATGAAAACCTGCTCCAGAGTGCTCAGGACCTCAGACTGGGGCAAAGGTTCACCTTCCAACAGGACAAAAACCCTAAGCACACAGCCAAGACAAATGCAGGAGTGGCTTTGGGACAAGTCTCTGGTTCCACTCAAGGACACTCTATATGTCCTTGCGTGGCCCAGCCAGAGCCCGGACATGAACCCTATCGAACATCTCTGAAGATACCTAAAAATAGCTGTGCAGCAACACTCCCCATCCAACCTGACAGAACTTGAGAGGATCTGCAGAGAAGAATGGGAGAAACTCCCCAAATACAGGTGTGCCAAGCTTGAAGCGTCATACACAAGAAGACTCAAGGCTGTAATCGCTGCCAAATGTGCTTCAACAAAGTACTGAGTAAAGGGTCTAAATACTTATGTAAATGTGATCGTTCCATTTTATTTATATACATGGGCAAACATGTATTTGTTTGTCATTATGGGGTATTGTGTGTAGATGAATTAGGATTTACATTTTTTTTTTTTTAATCCATTTTAGAATTAGGCTGCAATGTAACAAATTGTGTAAAAAGTCAAGGGTCTGAATTCCAAATGCACAGTAGGTGCAAACTTAATACTGGTGCTAAAGCTAATCTTTGTCATTTCAGTAGAATGAGTTATCGGGGATCTATGGTCTCAGTACCTGGTTGCATGGGCATCACATTGGCCACGTTTGCTGTTGCCGAGCGATTTGACACCCGTGGAGAGCCAGTGGGTGCTCTGTTTGTGGTGTCCTGAGATGAAAAGGAGGAGGAATGAAGGAGGGATGATACAGGAACAGTAGAGAGGAGAAGAAGAGGATGAGAAGGAAGGGGAGAGAAAGAGAAGAGACAGGAAAGGAAGAAGGAGTAGAGGATCATTAATTGCATATATCAGAAGATTTACATGAACTCTTTAGGTCCTTTACAGTAGCATGTTTCCCCAGACACTTACCACTGGTCTGCCTGCTGCCGCTGGGGGCTGCTTAGACAACAGGGTCTGTTAATAGACAACACAGAGCATGTAGTGTGAGAGTCCAGATAGTCCTATTAAGGGCTTCAGACTCTAACCTAATTCATATGGCAACTGGCAGAATTAAACTTATCACAGCTGAGGTCAGATTAGCATTATGCAATATTATCAAAGTAATGTTTTGGGTCATACCAGCTGTACAAATATAAACGGTACATTCTCCCTTACCTGAAGCTTTAGCAGAAACACTTGGTCGTCCTCCGCACCTAGTTCCTTTTCATGTACAAACTGCACAAAAAATTAAAACATCATAAACAAACACACACCTATATACTGTTTCTCCACAAAATGACATGCAAGTCATCCTAATGTGTTAGTTTAGTATACATCCGATTAAGTACATATTTGCCTGGCCTTGGCACTGTAATCTGAGTACAGGCAGGCTCATCCTGGTAATCTGATGTTATTTGAGATTAATGGGCCCCTCATCCCAGGGCCCATTAAAGTCCAGAGGAGAAGACTGGAGAGAGCAAACACCCAGAATCCCCCAGTCCACCCAGGCACAGCCCCAACCCTGCATGCCAGTAGTAACCTCTGACCCTGCTCAGGGCTAACGATTTTGGATTCAGTCACAATTGTAATCAACTCCAAGATACTACCCCTGGAGTGTAGGTCAGTTACAAGGTCTGTTACACTTGTTTCTAATACTTCATGTCTGTGCCAAAAATAAGAAGGAGAAGATCTGGGAGTGACATTACCTTTCTAACAGGAGGCTGGACGATAACCTCCTCAAACTTGTCTTCCCTTTTCAACGACTGAAAGTTTTCATATAAAATGGCAACCTTTTTTTCATTATCCCATCCTGATGGGCTGGAAGACAATGAACCACAGAAGCATACAAAATATATATATAAAAAAAACAACTAATGTCATTGTGAACAGCACATGAGAAAAAGGCTAAATGTTTCATTAGTGAGAACACAGAGTCACACTTACATGAATACTGAGTCTTTGTCCACCACCTGGGCCAGCATGTCAAAGGGAAACCCGTATAATCTATGGACCAGGTATTTATACAATAGGTCTAGGTTTTTGTTTTCCTTCATTGACGTGTATAGCAGCGCTGCGCCATCTGAGAGACCACCACTTGTCAAGGATGGTATTATTGCTAGAATGGCCAACGATATCTTAAAGACCCCTCTACTACCTAGCTCAGAAAAAACATGCTCACTTCACACAAGAAAGAACAACCTGAAACTGGTGCCTGCACATTGTTGGTACATCTAAGAAAATATGAAAATCCATTAGTTTGAAAGAATAACGCCAGAGGAATGCCAACTCTTAGGGCAGAAAAGCAGTCGGTGAGGCAGAAGGATACACTGCAAGCAGAAGTGTCGGATGTGAGACTGGATGAAGTCAAAGTGTTCTTCCCGGTAGTCATGCTCTTTCTCTAGACTGAGAAACGTGTCACACTGCAAAGGAGGGAAGTGAAGAGAGGGAAAGAGAATACTGAGAGACAGAGAGGGTAAGCCACACAAGACAAGAATGAAAAAGAAATTGAAAGCGAAGATGAGAAATAGTGTTAAACAAAATGACAGACTTTCCGTCCTTTATACACATGAATAAAGAAACCATACCACTGCCACAGAAAGTCTCCTTAGATAAGTTGAGTTAACAAGGCAAGTTCCTTTCTTTCCCTAATGCCAGAGCTTTGCCCACCTTACCTTTGTACACACCACCATAACAGGCACGCCCAGGTTGTGTGTGAGTGTGTTCTCTCCCAAGGGGAGCACCACACACTCCTCCTCAGCCTCCCCAGCCACGGGGTTCCTCCTCTTGGGAGAGGCGCTGTGGTCGCCCCCTGGCTCTGTGTACTCCTGGAACTGTCGGACCACTAGCGGTAGGGGAGATGGTGGAAGAGATTCCGTTTTACAGCTATTGCTATTTTACCCTTTTTAATTCAAACTCCGAACAATTAATCTCAATTAACTTTATAGTTTACAGTATAGTAGCATGGCTACTTAAAGTTTTAAAGAAATACTGTTGAAGTAGCTATTTCAAGTCTTTAATGTTATAAAGTAAGAACGTCTCTCTCTCAGATTCATAGACGTACATCTCTGTTCCATGTCCCTCAGTGTCTCTGGGTTGACTCTGAGCTTGTCGATGTGTTCTCGTAGCACACTGGCCCACTTCTGCAGAGAGTCCAGCACCGTCCACGGCCTGGACATGTCCACTACCAGCAGGGCCATAGTGTCGGCCATGTTCTCCCCACACACAGCAAACTTCTGGAGGCCTTTGTGGTACAGGTCACCGTCCAGAATCCATGCGTTACACATAGCATGATCTGCACACACACACACACACAGTTTGGGGTCAAATCACACCAAAAAGGAGAAATTGTACAAGGCTATCCTATTGATCGTTACTGACCCATCATACACTGATGCCCAAGCTATATTATGAACTAAAACAAATCAAAATGATCACCTTTGTTTTCTCATTATGTCCAAAAGACACACTTACCATCGATGTCATCATCGTGAACATTAAAGTACAGGTACTCCAGTCCTCTGCCTTTCATGTATTCTTCAACTCCCTGCAGTTTGGCTATGAGAGTGGTCTTCCCTGCCCCCGTCTCACCTGTAGCATACATGAAACGCATACGGTGCAGGTAAACTGCATGCTAAGCAAAATCATTCAAATCCGTTATAGCCTACATTAGGCCTTTAGGTCAGCTGCCTGCTGTGGCCAGTGCTCTAGGCCTATAAAAGTATATCATTTTGCATCAATGCAGCTATAGCTCACAAAATCAGTTAGGCCTATATGCAGGGCCAATACAATACCTTCAGAAAATACTCACACCCCTTCATCTTTTTCAACATGTTGTTGTGTTACAAAGTGGGATTAAGATTGATGTAATTTACCTTTTTTGTAAACGATCTGCACAAAATATTCTGTAATGTCAAAGTGGAAGAAAAATTCCAACATTTGTAAAATAAAAGATATATATATATATATATATAAATAAATAAAACTCTTGATTAGATGTATTGACTCAGTGGGTTGAAAACATGTTAGAATCACCTTTGGCAGCGATTACAGCAGTGAGCGATTTCAGTTTAAGAATTATTCCCACCTGGATTGCACAACATTTGCACAGAACTATTTTTTAAGTTCTTAAAGTTCTGTCAAGTTGATTGTTGATCATTGGTAGACAGCCATTTTCAAGTCTTGCTAAGTCAAAACTTTAACTAGGCCACTCAGTAACATTCAATGTCATCTTGGTAAGCAACTCCAGTGTATATTTGGCCTTGTATTTTAGGTTATTGTCCTGCTGAAAGGTGACCATCTCTCAGTGTCTACTGGAAAGCAGACTGAACCAGGTTTTCCTCCAGGATTTTGCCACTGCTTAGCTCTATTACATTTATCTTTATCATAAAGAAAACTCCCTAGTCCTTGCTAATGACAAGCATACTCATAACATGATGCAGCCACCCCTATGCTTGAACATTTTAAGAGCGGTACTCAGTGTTGTGTTGGATTTGCCCCAAACAGTGCATTATTGCAAACAGAATGTTGGAATATTGTTATTCTGCAATTTCCAAATGCCTGAAGGTACCACGTTCATCTGTACAAACAATAGTATGCAAGTATAAACACCATGGGACCATGCAGCTGTCATACGTTCTCCTAGAGATGAACGTACTTTGGTGCGAAAAGTGCAAATCAATCCCAGAACAACAGCAAAGGACCTTGTGAAGATGCTGGAGAAAACAGGTACAAAAGTATCTATATCCACAGTAAAACGAGTCCTATATTGACATAATCTGAAAGGCCGCTCAGCAAGGAAGAAGCCACTGCTCAAAAACCGCCATAAAAAAGCCAGACTACGGTTTGCAACTGCACATGGGGACAAAGATTTTACTTTTTTGGAGTAATGTCCTCTGGTCTGATGAAACAAAATTAGAACTGTTTGGCCATAATGACCATCGTTATGTTTGGAGGAAAAAGGGGGAGGCTTTCAAGCCAAAGAACACCATCCCAACCGTGAAGCACGAGGTTGGGATTAAAACGAGGTTGGGATTAAAACTTGGATTAAAATGTCAGGAATTGTGAAAAACTGAGTTTAAATGTCTTTGACTAAGGTGTATGTAAACTTCCGACTTCAACTGTAGCTCCGCATTGACATGATTGTTTGACGATAGGCGAGGGTGGGAGGTCCTGTAAACACAAACTCACTTCCTTGACAACTTCCTTCACAACAGGTCTGTGCTGCTCGGTGAAGCTCAAGAAGTATGAATGCCCTGACTTCTGCAGAGGCTGTGTCACCATAAATGCTGCAAGGCCAATGCAGACGTCGGAATGACCAAGCAGCGCCTTTCATACACGCTCCTCCGGCTCAGCAGCTCCAGAGACGTGCCTCCAACCCCCAACTGTCTGTCATATTTGCACAGGAAAATAAATCCTGAGCACAGAGAAGACAGACATGTCTAGAACTGATAATTGGTCGTATGGTGCAAGAATGACTGCATTGAATTGATTTAATGTTAAGATGGACACAGCTTAGTAGAACCAAACCATACACAGCCTCTGCTCAGCAAACTCGAACTTGAGAACGAATCGTTTGGTTGGCTGCAGTTCGTGAGCGACTGAACTCTCACGGCAGTCAAGCAATGCATCCCGCCAAGAGTCGTTCACAATCTAGTCCGGTAGCAGCCACAGCTAGATGGACCTCGTTTCAAATGTATCAAGAAATAATGTCATTTGTATGCCTAGCAATTAACACAATGTACATTGTTTAAAAGCACACATTTACAAGTCTCAGTCACAAATGACAGCTCCAGTAAGCCCCCTACTGTGAATGACAGTCTTCAGTTCATCGTTTGTCGTAGAGCTGTTGTTAAGGATGTGAGTTTGTGTATACACAGGACTTATCGCCCTCACCTACCACCAACCAATCACGTAAATGCGGAGCCATCCACATAATTACAGAATTTGAGCGGAGCACGGCGGTGCGGTACAGAGCTCAATTTGGCCTCTGCGTGCCTCCGGAATTTCCATATTTGAGTCACACGATCCATTGGGCGCCTCCGACCATATTTGGGATAAAGCATAAATTGGCTCTTACTGACTCAAATGAACAAAATGATTGTTCATCTGAACGGGTCAAAGATCGGAGTCAGTAAAAAGAGACGTCTTCACCATCACTGAGTTAGGAAGGACACCTGTATCTTTGTAGTGACTGGGTGTATTGATACATCATCCAGTAATGAATAACTTCACCATGTTTCAACGGGATATTCAATGTCTGCTTTCGGAATTGGAAAACCTTTGTGTTTCTGTATTTGAATCTGTGTTTGAAATTCACTGCTCAACTGAGGGATAATTGTAGGTGTGGGTTACAGAGATTCAAAAATCATGTTAAACACTTTGCACACAGAGTGACTCCATGCAACTTATGTGACTTGTTAAGCAAATTTTTAGACCAAAACGTATTGGTCATTTTTGGTACATTTCAAAAAACATACTTCCATTGTTACATTATGGGGTATTGTGTGTAGGCCAGTGACCAACAAATTTAAATGTAATCCATTTTAAATTCAGGCAGTAATAACAAAATGTGGAAAAAGTCAAGGGGTGTGAATACTTTCTGAAGGCATTGTATACCACTAGTCGACCAGATAAGAAATATATGTAATCTCATTTGCTTGTTGAGGGATTTATTTTACAGATAAAACTAGCAGGTGTTGATTATAATCACTCTTTCAATGTGATCGGATCAGATCCGATCTGACCTGCAGAAATTGCCATTTTTAGTCGTCTATGAAACACTGTCCATATTTTGTTGGACAATTATAAGCGGTGCTGTTATAAATGCATTCAACAATAGCCTGCCATAATTCGGTTAATAATCAATTGGTTCTCAAACCTCGCAACAATGGTCCAATACTGTCTGTTATTGACATTGTAATGGAATACAGAACGCGTGGTGAGAGGCACTCCTTGTCTAGCATCCCGCACACTCTGAAGTAGCGGAGGGAGCAGGTGGTCCATCCCGTGCCAATATTACACAACGCAAGCAGAAAATTAAATAGGCTTACCCATAATAAGAACATTTTTCCCAGACGGCAATTTTGACCGTGAACGCGTCGATACCTCACTCAAAATAGAGGACCTGCAAGAGAGACAATGACATCAGACAAATACCAAGCACCCATATCCCTGCTATTCAGATGCGCTACTCCCTAGAACCAGATTTTTCAAACCCTAAAACCATTCAAAGTGGCTCTGACAGGCGAGCCAGGCCTTTCTTAAGCCATATTATTGTATAGTTCAGGACCAATATTCACCATAAATTCTGGCCATCCTCGTCGCTGGTTTGATTTTCTATAGAATTTAGTGTATTTGCAGTTGACGTAATTCTCACTGTCGAAGCCATCTTCTATCAGCCTTGAATGGATTAAGTGCCCGGATGTTTGAATTGGCATAATAAAGGGCGCGTTCCAGATCCCCTTATTTATAAGTGCTGCGGTCACGGCAAGTTCAAATTTGAAACAAGGAAGCCACGCAGAATCACTGATCTAAAAATAATCAACTTGCAGCAGATCTGTGCAGCACCATGCACAGAGTGAAGGAGACATTTTAAACACGGGTATGTAAAAAATGATAAATTATTAAAT
The DNA here is from genome assembly GCF_057628025.1 of Oncorhynchus mykiss. NCBI lineage: Eukaryota > Metazoa > Chordata > Actinopteri > Salmoniformes > Salmonidae > Oncorhynchus > Oncorhynchus mykiss. The sequence continues at coordinate 17,016,385 of NC_143024.1, forward strand.
TATGCAGTTATACAATCTGTGTCTGCTCGGAATGGAAAAAGTTCCATTGATATATTTTTTGAAATTTACATTTTACTTTCAAGTTGTCTTCCAACTTGTATGTCATCTTTTTTTGTAGTCACGCTTTTTAGATGAGCGTCACAACGTCTGGACTATAGAACTACAGGAACAACGTCTGGACTGTAGAACTACAGGAACAACGTCTGGACTATAGAACTACAGGAACAACGTCTGGACTGTAGAAAGGATCAGGAACCACATGAATAAAATACAGCAATCTTATTGAGCTGCAAAAAAAGATGACCTGGAAACCAAACCAATCCTCTGGCACGGAGTGTCTGCTGGTGCTAGACTTCTGTGTCCTAGCCTCCTTTCCTATGTCCTAGCCTAGCCTCCTTTCCTGTGTCTTAGCCTCCTTTCCTTGATTTGCACTGATCTGAAAGCAAAGGATGAGTGAAAACAATATGGAGGATGTTTACTTTCAAATGGCTTTCATTATTTTATTTTATTTTTTGCATAAGTGTCCATGAAGGAAGGGAAAGCATGAGAGGAAGTAATTTGACTTATAGCCTTATATAGCTTTTCACTAATATAGACATTTATAAACTGGGTAGTTTGGCTTCTGGATGCTGATTGGCTGAAAGACGTGGAATATCAGACGGTATGGTTGCTTTCCACTGCTTAGACATTGCATGAATCAACCAACGGTTGGTTGCATGCCACGTCATCGACTGTCGACTGTGTCCATCGACTTGTCGTCGACTGACAGATTGCTATAACATATGTGGTTAGCTGAAAGGTAAAATACCTATCTAGGTGTTGTAAGATCTGGCAGCGTCTAAGCAGTGGGACCTGAACTACGGGTATGATGCAACATTTCTTGTTTAGTCATATTTATGTTGGTAACTTGTTTATAATAACAATAAGGCACCTTGGAGGTTTGTAGTATATGGCCAATATGTCACTGCTAAGGGCTGTATCCAGGCACTCAGCGTTGTGTCGTACTAAAGAACAGCCCGTTGGCATGGTATATTGGCCGTATACCACACCTCCTTATTGGTTAAATATAGCCTACTCCTTGCGAATCTATCAACAAATACTCAAACAAATGAAATCTGCAAAATAAAACAATTTTAATAAAAGACAAAGCCAAGTTAACAATAACATCAGTTGCCAATAGAAACAAGAATTAGAATCAAAACCTAAGGATGAACAATTCCATAAACCAATCTTGTTTGTCGCATCTGAAAATTCCTTACAAAATCATATCCTAGATCTAACGTCTCAGACGCACAGGATGTGGAAATAGATTTGATCAAGTTGGCCACTCGGTGGTAAACTCTTGATCTGAATGCCGGGATTCTGATCCCCATAGAAGGGCCTTGGGAGTTTCTGGCTGCAACCTCTCCTGTCCTCCAATGCAAAAGGCCTGGGAGACTGAGAAGACATTGTGCTTGGAATGATTAAGTGGTAGTCTGGGTACCAGTCTTTTTAGCTGACATTCCACTACTTGACCTCCTTGGCATATGTCACGGAAAAGGCAACAAGGAGTGGAATGTTAGCTAAAAAGACGTACCCAGACTAATTAAGTGGGTTCAGATCACAACGTTCAGAAGGCAGACTGGTACGAACCATCAGATGGTGCCACAACTTTCTGGCAGCGCCATGGTCGGCACCAACACTCGTCCTTCTGAAAGAGAACGAAAAAGATAAAGTTGCATTTCAAATTTGGACTTGAAAAGTATTTGGTTGTTGTGACATAGAATAGCCTGTGTCTCCTCACCAGTAGATTTCTTCCTGTAGTAGATCAGTCCAGCTGCTATAAAGACCACCCCCAGCAGCAGCCCACAGGCCCCGATCACCATCTTATTCTTCTCAGGACCAGGCATGTAGGGGTCTGTAATCACACAAACAATTAAGACATACATCTTATAATAAATAGACTTATAAACCCTCCCTCCCAAGCACTCGTATCTAATTCAGACACACCAAGTCCACACACACACACACTTACCCCAGTCATACAGTTTGGGCTCAGTGAGGCTGAAGTGCTCCACCATACAGGCGATTCTCTCTCCAGGTGTGGGTGTGTACTCCAGGTGCGAGTGGATCTGGTAGGTCCAATCCCCATTGACCAGCTCCTCTGTGGAAGTCACATTTGAGGTCACTTCCTGTCCGTCCCTCAGCCACGTCACTCTGATTGGTTTGGGGTAGAAGTCGTAGGCGCTGCACACGAGCATGGCCAGGTGTCTGGTACTGAACGGCTCCACTGACCTCAGCCTGATGTAGGGCTCAACTGGAGAGGGAAGAACATACTGGCTTCTTCAGGGCTCGCCTCATGCTCTTTTCATGATGTTCATCTATCTCATCTAGTATGTACTCATTCACTCACCTGCCTTATCTAGTAAGTACCCATACACCACAGGAACGTTGCTGCTGCAGTATTTCTTCATTTCGTCTCTCCTCGCGGCCAGAAAAGCAGGGCCTTTGCAGGCCGTTTCAGTGAAGTTCTTCATCCATTGTGTGTAGACCGTACATTTCTCTGTTGTGCTGTTGTATTGTCCCAGTAACTTCTTGTTGCCGTAGACCTGCAGCAGAAACTCAATATCACGGGGCTCCTCGGAGCTGAACCGACACCTCATCTCAAAGTGTCCAAAATAGCCATCTGTCAAATAAACAGTCACAAACAAGATGAGATCTGGAGGTCTCCTTTCTCTTCTTTCATAATATCATCTGATCAACAGACCAGAGAAAACAAATACATTCTGTGGATTTCACTCTTTATGTATCTTTGTCTATAGAAATATTATAAGATGGAATAATTCTTTATCAAAATACAAACATGTTTAGTGCACGATTTCATCAGTGAACGATTACAAGAACGCAGAGGATGACACACTTTGGCCACTATATACTTAAATCAAGGGTGAAATTGTAGTGTAGATATTGGAGGGGGGGGGGGGGGGGACGAACAGCAGACCAGGGGGTCCTCCCCTGCAATGTTTTTGGACATTTTAAAATGCCTTTCCTGCGATTGTACACAGCTTGACATCACTTATTATGCCTCTCTTTAGGGTTATTTTGAGGGATATTTGGAAGGGTATTTTGAAAACACAGTATAAGTGGAAAGTTGAAGGCCCCTCCCCCCAAAATAAAAAAATGAATATAATTTTTAGGGAAAACAAACTTTGGGGGGGGGGAAACAGCTAAGAGAAAAAATTTGCAGCTTTATACTGCTATTCTACACATTTTGTCATAAATCAGAGACAATGTTGAAGTTAGTAAGGTGATTTCTTGCAATTCTACACATTTTGGGCAGAGAAAAAAAATGCTCTTTTATAGCTCACCTCATGCTATTCTTCAGATTTTTTCCCTTCAGTTTTAAAGCAGGTTTCCTGCTACTCTACACATTTTGACATGAGGCTGAGAGAAAATGTTGCCATTTTAAAGTAACTGTCCAGTGAAAATCTCCCTTTTAAAAGTGAATATTCTGTTAACTCATTCTGTTGTTGGGGTACACCCACACCATTCTGTTGATGGGGTACACCCACACCATTCTGTTGATGGGGAACACCCACACCATTCTGTTGTTGGGGTACACCCACACCATTCTGTTGATGGGGTACACCCACACCATTCTGTTGATGGGGTACACCCACACCATTCTGTTGTTGGGGTACACCCACACCATTCTGTTGATGGGGTACACCCACACCATTCTGTTGATGGGGTACACCCACACCATTATGTTGATGGGGTACACCCACACCATTCTGTTGATGGGGTACACCCACACCATTCTGTTGATGGGGTACACCCACACCATTCTGTTGATGGGGTACACCCACACCATTCTGTTGATGGGGTACACCCACACCATTCTGTTGATGGGGTACACCCACACCATTCTGTTGATGGGGTACACCCACACCATTCTGTTGATGGGGTACACCCACACCATTCTGTTGATGGGGTACACCCACACCATTCTGTTGATGGGGTACACCCACACCATTCTGTTGATGGGGTACACCCACACCATTCTGTTGTTGGGGTACACCCACACCATTCTGTTGATGGGGTACACCCACACCATTCTGTTGATGGGGTACACCCACACCATTCTGTTGATGGGGTACACCCACACCATTCTGTTGATGGGGTACACCCACACCATTCTGTTGATGGGGTACACCCACACCATTCTGTTGATGGGGTACACCCACACCATTCTGTTGATGGGGTACACCCACACCATTCTGTTGTTGGGGTACACCCACACCATTCTGTTGATGGGGTACACCCACACCATTCTGTTGATGGGGTACACCCACACCATTCTGTTGATGGGGTACACCCACACCATTCTGTTGATGGGGTACACCCACACCATTCTGTTGATGGGGTACACCCACACCATTCTGTTGATGGGGTACACCCACACCCTTCCAAAACTGTATGGAAAACGATTTCACACTTATTGTAATTAATTATATATCATATTTCATAGAAATCTGGAAACACTGGACAGTTACTTTAAAAGTCAAATTTGGGCAAAACCCCAGGCAAAAACAACAGCTTTAAACTGTATAACTGATCAACCCACCATCATACCAGGTCATGTAATGTTAAAAAAAAAAAAAAAAAAATGGATGAATAAGATATTTGGCTACATTTGGCCATTTTTTACCAATCTCTACAGCTTCCATCCAAAAACAAATCCTGTGAAATTATATCAATACATACTGGAGTTATTCCTAAAGAAAATAATGTACTTTTCACTCCATACATTTTCCCTGACACCCAAAATTATTCGTTACATTTTGAATGCTTAGCAGGACAGGAACATGGTCCAATTCACACACTTGTCAAGAGAACACATGGTCATCTACTGCCTCTGATCTGGCAGACTCACTAAACATAAATGCGTCATTTGTAAATGATGTCTGAGTGTTGGAGTGCGCCCCTGGATATCTGTCAATTTTAAAAACAAGAAAATGGTGCCGTCTGCTTTGCATAATATAAGGAATTTGAAATGATTTATACTTTTACTTTTGATATTTAAGCATATTTTAGAAATGATATTTACTTTGATACTTAAGTATATTTAGAACCAAATACTTTTAGACGTTTACTGAAGTAGTATTTTACTAGGTGACTTTTACTTCAGTAACTTTTTATTAAAAAGGTATCTATATTTTTACTCATGTATCACAAGTGGGTGCTTTTTCCACCACTAGACTTCAATCCCTTCAGTCTCTCTGTACAGAGACCACAAACAACAGCATTAATGTTGACTATCTCACCACTAGACTTCAATCCCTTCAGTCTCTCTGTACAGAGACTACAAACAACAGCATTAATGTTGACTATCTCACCACTAGACTTCATTCCCTTCAGTCTCTCTGTACAGAGACCACAAACAACAGCATTAATGTTGACTATCTCACCACTAGACTTCAATCCCTTCAGTCTCTCTGTACAGAGACCACAAACAACAGCATTAATGTTGACTATCTCACCACTGGACTTCAATCCCTTCAGTCTCTCTGTACAGAGACCACAAACAACAGCATTCATTTTGACTATCTCACCACTACAAGTGTCTATAATGGCAGTCATTTTGCAAAGCTCAAGACGATAACTGAGACTTTGGACTGACTTTGTGTACCTTGATCAATTCAAAGTCATTCTGTGGTTCCTGTCAAACCTGATCACAACTATAGGACAGGAGCAGATTTTTACTCACCTACTCCAGACAGAGAGGAGAAGAGAAGCAATAGGTGGATGGACGAGAGATTCAGCACAGACATGTTTACTTCTCAGAACAAGAACAGAGTTAGATACCTCCTTCTGTGTCTCTTTGTGGTTAATGTTGGCCTGTGTCTATAACGGAACGGAACAGAATGAGGAATCAGATTGGATGGACCAATGTCAGTCCAGTAGTGAAACAGCTCTAATGTCTTTCAGGAAGTCATTTGTTATATTGTTATGCTCTCTCTCTCTCACTAAGCATATCACAAAGCACTGCAATTCATGACTGATGTGTAATTACATTACCAGCTAAAATATTGCAATCAGATTACAGATTATTTTGAAAAACTAGATTACTTCTCAAATTACTTTTAAATTCAGAATCGATGTTTGTGAAAAAATATATTGACACTTTGTTTTCTCAATTTCATTCAATTCAGCGTTGAAGAATTGTGCAAGTTTAAGTTTGTCCGCCTGAGCGAGAATGACCAGAAGTCAGAGACCACTATGACACACCAAATGTGTTGGATGGATCCTTTGTATTTTTCTAACGCCTCTTTATTAAAGGGAAAGTAATGCAAAAGTAACTGAACGTAATCTGTTAGTTTGGGTAATTCAAAAGTTACGCTACGGATTACAATGACACTTAACTAGTAACGGATTACATTTAGAAAGTAACCTACCCGACCCTGTTTATGATTATTGATTTGACACCAGGCAAAGTCCCATACCAATTATTGCATACAATAAAACTCTTATTCCTGTCACTGTGTGTAAATATTAACCAACCTACTACTTTACAGTCTTGTTTGAGTTTCTATGGTATTGGTCCCACAAGCTCAGACATGCTCTCCCATTCTCACTCAGTTTCAGTACATTGTATAAAAACTTCATACTTCCTCCTGTTTACCACACAACTGATAGTTAGTAGTAAATGGTGAAATGACATTAAAGTTTGTGATCATGTAAGTATTGATGACAGAGGGGGGAATTACCCACTTGCAGTGTACAATGTAAGACGGGAACGATTAATGGCTGTGATCCATTTATGTGTCTATTATTGTTAAACATCCCAGGTTGGGTGCATATTTATGATACCTTTGATTGTTCCGAAAAAATATTTAATATTTTATTGACAGGCAAAAAATTAAACCGTTACAGAGTAGTTCATATTTGCACTGGCGTACCCCCCCCCCTCTCTCTCCAAAAGAAAAGGTGGGTACGTCCTGAAGGTCAGCCCCCCCTCCTCCTCTCCAAAAGAAAAGGTGGGTACGTCCTGAAGGTCAGCCCCCCCTCCCCAGATAACATATGAACATGTCATAAGCCATGGCAAAAAAAATTAAAATGACAGGAAATTAGCTGCTAAACTTCAACCTTTTCTCTCAGCCTCAGAGCAAAATGTGTAGAATAGCAGGAAATGTGCTTAAAAAATGCACATTTCTCTCTGTCCCATGGCAATGTGTGTAGAATTGCAGGAAATTAGCTTTAAAACAGCAACATTCTCTCTCAGCCTCATGGCAATATAGCATGAGATTAGTTATAAAACTGCCTATTTTTCTTTGCCCGATGGCAAAATGTGTAAAATTGTACGACATTAGCCGTTTCCCCCCTCAACAAAAAATATGCAACTGCGGTACGCCACTAATTCTGTCACATTGTTTACCTACAACTGCAAAAGACGATTTTTTAGATTTCATATATGTCACAATTCAGTTAAACTGTTGTCCTTTGACGTACAGGAATGTTCCGGTAGCCACTCCCAACAGTCCCAGAGTCAGGCCCACTCCACAGAATACAGCAGGACCAGCACTGGACCCACTCACCTCATGTATCTTATACTCTGGGGGACAAGAGGAGAGCGGTGCCATCAAAACATTGAAGAAATACATATTTCAACTATTATATATTACAGTGGCAATAGTTTATGAGGAAACATTACCCTGAGTTTCAGATTTTATTATATCTGATAGGCTTCCAAAGACCCAATATAATTTAATAAATACCCTATTTAGAGAAACAGTTTCTCACCCCAGAACCTGGTTTTGGGGTCCTCCAAGGCTGTGTGCTCCACAGTGCAGGCATAGACATCCCCCTCCTGTGGAGTGAAACTCAGGCTGGAGAACTGGTGGAACGTTCCATCTTTATTAGGATAGTACCGACTGAGAGACGCTCCCTCAGTCACCTCCAGGCCATTCTTGGTCCAGTTGACTTTGACAGGCGGGGGGTAGAAATGATTGGCAAAGCAGATAAGGGTGTTCTCCACCCCCAGCACCTCCTCAGCCCTGGGGTAGATGGTGCTCTCAGGGGCATCTGGGGGGGGGGGGGGGGGGGGATACAACCACTAGCTTTAAAATCAATCTCTCACTGTAATAAATAAATGTCACTTTTCATCTTCGTTTTAATTATTGTCATAAAGTTGATTTGCTCTTTACCTTTTACCTCAGGTGGACACTTTTCTTCTAATATCCAAAGAGCCAAGGCATCCTGACACAATCGTCTGCCTTTAACGGCATTCTTGTAGAAGTTACGAACAGTGGAGCTTGGGAATGGCCCCAGGAACTCAGGCAATGTCCAAACTTCCTGTCCACTCTGGAAGTCAGCATATACCACTTCCTCCCCATCCACCTGAAGCTCTGCCTCCGCCTCCACCTTTGTATTCTCAAGACAGCCCTGCACATAGACGGTCTCATGAGGAACTGGAAACCCAAACAGATAACATACAAGTTCAGTTGAGTGATAAATACACCAAATCATTTACATCAGCTTCAATCTTTACAAAGTGATTGAACCAAATATTGGTTCAAAGTCTATTTTAAACCGTTATCACACTTCATATACCCAGTACCTTGAATAAATTAATATGACCCTGGCCCTAATTCAATTGGCATTAAAATCAATAAAAGACTTACTTTCTGCCGAAGTGCAGACGACCGCAGTAAGAACGACAATAGCCACAGAGAGGTTCATCTCTCAGTTCGTGAGCGTGTGGGAGAACTCTGCCGAGAACAAGGCACTGACAACTCCAGTGCTGGTTCTTCCTCTCGTTTACAGATACTACTGCTGAACATGCATTACCTAGACTAGAACCAATCAGAACATTTATTTCACTCTCACTCTGTATCCAGGAGGAAACAGTTTACAGACCAGATGCCTCATTTATAAAACTGGGCGGGGGATTCACGTCAAAAGGTGGCGTACGGACAAAACACAGAAAGTGTTTACATACAAAAATATTCCGATTTTTAACAGTGCGTATGCACGTCCCACGCCGGTTTTCCGTTAGAAATCACAATCAACTCGAAATTTTTACATGTGGCGGACGCTGTGAATGCTACTGGCTCAGAAATGAAAAGGTGGTCCGACAAAAGTGGAGGTCAAAAGGTGCATCGCCTTACAGTGTTCTGCCACGGCGGAGGAAAGGACACCGGAGTTCAACCCCCTTGCCGGTATTATAGGGGAATCCCCCCTGAGTAGTGACGGAGGGGGACACGGACATGCAAGACGCACCGGATGATTCAGGTACGTAAATAGTATTCACACGTTTGAAAATAATAAAGCAGATGCATTCAAGTTGTTTAAACATTTACACATTCTATTGTTTTTAGTCTGCGTGTTCCAGTGGGGTCGGTCGGTGGCGGAGCAGGAGCTGAGTGTTCCAGTGGGGTCGATCGGTGGCGGAGCAGGAGCTGAGTGTCCCCAGCCCCGGCGTCTCCACTGCACCTTGTGCGTCAACCCTCCAGCGGCCGTGTCCCCACAGATGCAGTCCTGCAAAAGCAAACAGACACCATCAACGCTATTAACGAGGTTGCCAAGGAGTTTAAGTGCAGGCACGGCTTTGTTTCTGCTGGTGCTTCTCTGTAAAGCTGGGCCCACTACAACACAGATCCAAGAGAACAGCTCTTGGTAATGGGAACCAGCTCATAAGCCATTCCTTATCATTGGCCAGTAGATCTTGCTGGTCTCTGATAAATCGCTCTCGCCAAATCTTCCAACAGGGCCAAAGCAGCCATTGTGCGTCATTACACATTGTAATTGCATGCGTTTTAATACCCATCCATTTGATTGTCAAAGCTACCCAATTGCGTAACACCTTCAGGTGTGGTAATTACCCTGATTGTAACTGACAATGACAGGGCCATTATCACATGGACAGTTCTGCGCAACGAACATGTGATAACAATATGAAACCGTGTACTCGTATCTGCCCGACTGAGGCATCGTGAACGGCTTCAGTTTAAACAGAATTTGGACTGTTTCCATTAGTATTTATGAGAATACATTTCATAACATGCATGTATTGTTTAATAATTACAGATCCAATTAAATGATTCCCGATTAAACTGGACAACATGAGGGGTTCTTTGCAAAAACATATCTCCGTTTGTATTTATCCTAACTCATACCATGAGGTAATATTTCGATTTATTTCACACATTGGTATTAATTTTAAAGCGTTTCTTGAGATTCCATCCTTCTGCCATCGGAGTCGCAGTTTCTCATTTCTCGAGTTAGTGCGTGTACATGTGGGCCAAAGTGTCCATTGAGGACCGCACATTCTCCCGTCAAGTTTGTTTTTTTATAAATCAAAGTTTGCTTAAAGTGACGTACGCCTTTTGTGCGTAGCAACGTTTATAGAGGACTATGGCACTATATTTAAGCAATAAGGCACAAAGGGGTGTAGCTTATGGCCAATATACCACGGCAAGAGCTGTTCTTATGCGCAAAGAGGAGTGCCTGGATACAGCCCTTAGCCGTGGGATATTGGCCATATACCACAACCACCAAGGTGACTTATTGCTATTATAAACTGGTTACCAACGTAACTCGAGCAGTAAAAATACATGTTATCATACCAGTGGTATATGGTCTGATATACCACAGCTGTCAGCCAATCAGCATTCAGGACTTGAACCACAGTTTATAATCTTGTTCTAAACACTTTATACCACCAGGAGGCACTGTCACATCACCTACTGTATTTCTCTATTTTAGAAGGCAGGATAAATCCAGTCTTCTATTAGCTTTTTGATAAACCCTTTGAAATCTTGTTTGTTTTTCCTGAACCAGACAAGAATTTCATAATCAAAGCTGTCTGAATGGTCAAACACAGTTCACGGTTCAAACTAGACTGAACGATAACAGAAAGACACAAGCAGAGATCCAGCATAATCTTGTGTCTCTCTGGGTAGCTCGGTGTAATCTTTCTGCCCAACTGTCATTGATAAGCCTAAACCTTGTCTTGGGTCTTAGTATATCTCAATGTGGTACTCGATATAATTTACAATGGCGGTTCGGAAGGCTTTGTGGGATCATACCGGCAGCTATCGTTACTTGTATTTATATAAGGAGTCTGACATATTACTGAGGTGTGGCATCTGCATTGTAGCCAGTCGGGGTGTGGTAATTAAATAGCATATTCTCTGAGTTGCTATACAAGAAAGGCTCCATAGCTCAGTGGTTAGAGCACTGGTCTTGTAAACCAGGGGTCGCGAGTTCAATTCTCGCTGGGGCCTGACATATTTTGGCCCAGCTGATTTGTGACCCTGAGGCCAGTAGCACCTGTTGTCACACAGCAGCAGCCATTTTACTGTTGCTCTCTACAGTTAGCCAGCAACTCAAACTAACCCAGCCCTGGAAAACACATTAGGAAGTCTCTTCTCTACTTCATCTCCCAGTCTTGCTCCCAAGCAAAAAAATAACAGCATCTAAAAGAGAAAGTCATCTTTTAAAGCTGTCAAATCTCATTACAGCAGGTGATTACAGAATGTGGCACAACTAGTTTATTCAGTAAGGATGATAAGTATTTTGTTTTTTATATACATTAAAAAACAGGTAACAATATGTTGAGTGTTATCTTACAGAGGGCAGATAAAACAAGTAGCAACACTATCATCATACAGCAACATAACAAACAAATATGATTACAGACAGATCAAGGAGCAATCATCATAGGAAGGTCAAGTTATTCACTCTATTGTTTTTCCTGTAGACAGCCAACTCAGATGTGTAGACAGGTAGCTAGCTCAAAAGGTCTGTGTAGACAATAGCTAGCTCAAAAGGTCTGTGTAGACAGTAGCTAGCTCAAAAGGTCTGTGTAGACAATAGCTAGCTCAAAAGGTCTGTGTAGACAGTAGCTAGCTCAAAATGTCTGTGTAGACAGTAGCTAGTTCAAAATGTGTGTGTAGACATCCCCATCATGACGTTAGCCAGATTGGGAGTGATAGTCTCTCGACACTAGAGGCGCTTCCTTTGTTGTCGAAAGGGGGCCAAAGGTATCCATTGGATCCCTCTCTCTGTAACAGTCCCTGTTGGTCCCTCTCCCTGAGAGTCCCAGACACCTCCTAGACATTGTTCCCCATGATGGTTTAATGTCCCTCCCAGGCCATGACAGACACGCTGAACTCCCATCTCCCAGCAGGCCTTGCGGTCAGGGTACAATGCAGGTGGCCTTGCGGAGCGCCAGGTAACCGGTGACGGCGTCAGTGGGGAGCAGGCGCAGGAAGGAGAACTCCTCAGATGACGTGAACCTCAGCTTGGTCTGGGGGTCAGTGTAGTTCGCCTGACACATGGACACATAGCATAATGCAGAGTGAGTGTGTGTGTGTGTGTAGTTCACCTGACACATACAAAATGACAACAGCTCACAGAGAGTCCATAAACATGTGTGAAGACTGTGTGTGTGTGTCAGTTACTCACAGAGAGTCCATAAACATGTGTGAAGACTGTGTGTGTGTCAGTTACTCACAGGGAGTCCAGAGATGTCTGAGTATTTCTTGGCTGGCTTCAAGGAGGGAGGGGCATCGATGCTGTAGTCTGAACACAGCAGGCTCAAAGGTCAAATTCAGGCAATCAGAGAAGGCTCAGAAAGAATCAGGTCATGTGTAATACTGCACAGAGAAGTAGCTTATAGTTACACAGCCGTCTGTTAAAATCCCCAAAATGGGTCTTCATTTTCACAGTAAACATCTGTTAAAGCAGAAACATTGACCCAAAACATCTTTCATACACAAAGTCAGACACACTCACAATTGGGGTCATTGATCTTCCAGGGTAGAGTCCGTTCCACTGCCAGAATCTGTTTCAGGTTTTTCCAGGTCCGGTTCTTTTTTCCTGCTGCAGCTCCCCCTATCCCTGAATGCTGTAGAAAGGGGGGAGAGAGGAGTGAGGCGAAGACAAGTGAGGGAAAGACAGAAAATGCTCTATCAACCAGTTATCATTTCACAAGTGTTCCCCCCCAGTCTGCTCACCACAAATATTGGGTCTTTGAAGGGCAGGGGTTTGGCTGCTGGTTCCGTTGTGGCTGGACCTACAGCGTCAGACACGCCCACTGCCTTCCCCTCAGACACCGCCTCCACTGCAGTCACCTACAGGGTCAGTTTAGCAGAATGCAACATTTTGGAATGTTTAGATAGAAATATGCCAATGTAACAGATGTGAAATGGCTAGCTAGTTAGCGGTGGTGCACGCTAATAGCGTTTCAATTGGTGACATCACTTGCTCTGAGACCTTGAAGTAGTGGTTCCCCTTGCTCTGCAAGAGCCGAGGCTTTTGTGGAGGGATGGGTAACGATGCTTCGTGGGTGTCAGTTGTTGATGTGTGCAGAGGGTCCCTGGTTTGATCCCGGGTATGGGGGAGGGGACGGACTAAAGTTATACTGTTACACTATGTTTATACAACATGCCTCTCTGACATGTAAATAAGTGATCATGTAGGCTCTATTCATGGCATTTCTATCTGCAACGTTGTTTGGCAACTGAACTTGGCCCAGGGGACAGCTCAGCTGTTACATAACTAGCTAGATCAACCAGTTTGGACAAAGTGCAGCCAGCATTACAACCATTATGTAATCTCCCTACTTTTCAAGTTTTTGAGTGATCTTTGGTGTTTCGAAAAACAAAAAAGAGATTAGAGTTTTTGACTGCAGAACGTAGATCATAGTTTTCACTGGGACTGATCTGGAGATGATGAATAAGAGGTTAAAAAGTGGTGAAGTGAGGCTTTAACCGGGCACCCTAGTCATGGACTGTTCTCTCTACTACCTCAAGCCTAGGTCCAAAAGGCTTCTTAACAGCTTCTACCCCCCAATCCATAAGACTCCTGAACAGCTAATCAAAGGGCTACCCAGACCCCTCTTTTACACTGCTGACACTCTGTTTATTACCTATACATAGTCACTTTAACTCTACCTACATGTACATATTACCTCAACTAACCGGTGCCCCCGCACATTGACCCCGCACTTGATATTTATTTATTTATTATATTGATATTGTTATTTTACTGCTGCGGTTTAATTATTTGTTACTTTGATTTTCTTTTTTTTTCTTTTTTACTTAACTTCTTAAAGCATTGTTGATTAAGGGCTTGTAAGTAATCATTTCACTGTAAGGTCTACCTACGCCTGTTGTATTCGGCGCATGCGACAAATACAATTTGATTTAACTGTATTTTTTGTAATGGGAGGACCCCTTACCACGACCAACACAATTATTGTTACTGTATCATCGAAATCAGATCAGCATTTTAATTGGTCTGTCTATTCCTCTGCGTATGTAGTAGCTAGCTAACTAACTAACTAGCTTCGGGGAAACTACCTGTGCTTGTGTCGGGTTTGCGATGGGCTGAAATTTCTTCTTCTTGCTGTTGTTCCCACTGGCCAGTACAGCAGGAGAGATGGCGGTGTTAGCAGGTCTCTTCTTACCGCGGAGCCCGGCCAGGTTAGAAGCCAAAGCCAACACCAACGTCTGTGTTTTACCAGCTGGCGAAGCCGTTACCCTGACCGCCCCTTCTACACCCGGGCTATGGTTCGGAGAAGCCATTTCTCTGTAAATGATTTACGCAAAAAAAAACGGTTAAAATGTTCATAAACACATGTTATTGTCATTGAAAATATTTTTCGCGTAATCGTAATCACTTCCGGGTCAAAACTAGTTCTAACGGCCTTCTTCTTTAAGGTTTTATTGCCGCCACCTACTGTTTGTCTTTTTGTCAGCCTACTATTCTGCATTATTAATTCATTGCGCTGTGAAGAATTTCCCTACCAACTAACCCAACAACCTCACCACCACCACAGGACCCATTTCCCCCCAGCCAGCTGGTCTCTGTCTTATATTATTGTGTGGCCTACGCAGCATTCATTATATCCAACAAAAACAGCTCCATATCTACACTATAGGTAAATAACTTAGCAATATTTCATTAAGTTTTGCCAGCAAGATTGATCTATTAGAATATTCAGGAAGATGGTCAAGCAAGACTGATAGAGGGATAGGTGAACATACATTATACCAGGGCAGGTAGGCTACAGGTAGAGAGGCAGGCAGAGGATGACGATGTAGGTCTACAGCAAGAGGTTTAAAAAGATCGCCCAACTAGGTAATCAATAATGATCAATTATTCCATTATCATTCTGTCACTGCATGACAATGCACATTTGTTACAGCCAACAACCATTTGTTATTGTCTTTGAAGCCAAAAACAAGACATGCATTTGTGGGAAATGCTCTAAAAAGCAAGTTGTTCAGTTGTTTATTTTCATACCAATAGGCTTACGTGAAACCAAAATTGCACTAGCCTACTGGGTGAATAAATGAAAATAACAATTAGGCATACAGTTATCACAACAGATATTTTTAAATAGCAACAAAACAGCTTTTGGTTTCGAATGGTCACCATCAACGAGGGCCCCCCACCTCCCAATTAATTTAACCTCTGGCAATCAGATTAGAACAAGGTTTACAAGGCCATGTTCAAATGCCAACGTCAAATCCAAAGCAATTGGCGCACTGCCTAATCAGCTGACAGGCAAAGAAAATGGCACTGTCTCTGCACTCTGTTTTCTAAAAGTGACAGAAAATGGCACTGTCTCTGCACTCTGTTTTCTAAAAGTGACAGAAAATGGCACTGTCTCTGCACTCTGTTTTCTAAAAGTGACAGAAAATGGCACTGTCTCTGCACTCTGTTTTCTAAAAGTGACAGAACATGGCACTGTCTCTGCACTCTGCTTTCTAAAAGTGACAGAAAATGGCACTGTCTCTGCACTCTGCTTTCTAAAAGTGACAGAAAATGGCACTGTCTCTGCACTCTGCTTTCTAAAAGTGACAGAAAATGGCACTGTCTCTGCACTCTGTTTTCTAAAAGTGACAGAAAATGGCACTGTCTCTGCACTCTGTTTTCTAAAAGTGACAGAAAATGGCACTGTCTCTGCACTCTGTTTTCTAAAAGTGACAGAAAACGTGCACAGGCTGGGAGCTGCTCTATTTTTGTATTTATTAATAGTTATTTTATTGTGATTTTTAAGGGGGTGCTGCAGCACCCTCAGCACCCCTACTTCCCGTGGCTGTGCTCTGACTACTCTGATCCTGGCAACTTTAACATGCCTCTCTCACCTGACATTTCCAATCGCCAGCACCATGGGTCCCCCAATGTTTACACACACCACTTTTTTCACCGTTTCCACACATTCCTTTGTGTCATGTGAGAAGTGTCCAGGAGGACATCTAGGAATCTCCCACCTACACACTGCTGCAACATGAGCTTAACATCTGAAATAAACTTAGTGGGTTCTGCACAAATGGTCTCACAGGATAACTGACACATCCTAACTTAACTTCATCAGGTAAAGACTCTGCATCAAAACTCAGCAGGACAGACAGTCATCTGTGTTTCACCATGCTCTCCACCGGCTATGAGTCACACCAAGCGGCGGGCGTCATACACCGGGAATCTACCCCAGTGCTACCCCAGTTATCACTCCTTTCAACGGTTCCAACCTTTGGGATATGGAGGTGTCATAATACCCATAAAACCTAGCGGTCAAACACGGAAATGGTTCCAATTGTTATGTTTCACTATATTGGATCACTCCAATATATTGGTATCCGGTATCACGCCGCGGAGGAGGGATACATCCGAGGTGAGGATTTACAGATTTACTCCCGTGTACACCGGTGTCACGGCTGGGGTCCGTACCTATATATAGACCCCATTGCCTCGGCACACGTTCTCTACATCATTTTTGAGGCGCACCAGCACCGTAGAGGATTGGAGTGATCCATATAGTTCACATAACCGTGGTTACATACGTAACCTTCGTTATGTTTCACTATATTGGATTACTCCAATATATCGGTATACCCGTACCAGATTAGTCGGTGCTAGAGGGACCTGGCCAGCCAGCAACGAAGTCCCAGTGCGGGACCGAGACGCATGGGCCGTCAGTGTGGAAGGGGGGTCCCGACACAGTCCCCGGAAGGGGAGGCAACGCCCAGGACCGTTGAACCAACCGCAGAAGGAGGTGCCACATTTACCCGATAGTACCTAGAAAAGGTGCAAGAGGAAGCCCAGCTGGCCGCAGCACCGATCTCATCGAGGGGCACTCCTCTCAGTAGAGCCCAGGACGCAGTCACACCTCGTGTTGAATGTGCCATTACAGATCCCAGCACTGGCATGCAAGACAGATTTTAGAAACACTTAAAGTAAGGGCTGTATTTATATTTGGCTCTATTTAGGCTACGATTCAAAAATTCTAATTAGCGTCAAAGTAGACATAATATAAGACTACAAATCCCTGCAAGCTCCTGCACGTCATCTCTAGGAAGTCACCTTTGCTAACAGGTACATTTAAAGAAATGTAGCCAATTTACTCATTACTACATTAGATAGTTAATCCAGAGATTCTTACCTTTGCCTCTATTCAGCAGTCTTGTCCAGATCTTGATGGCATTTGTAGTTCTTTGTGATGGCCACATTATCAGCAAATTAACATTTCATTTGTTGGGGGTAAACACAGGCGAATACACTGATAAAAGCTTGTCCAAGAGACATTTACATGGTTATTAAAACGTCATGCCAGGGTAAGCCTACACAAAACATAGTTCTTATTTTGTGTTTCTAAAATCTCCTGTGAGAAAAATGAATGGTGGAAAAAAATGATTGGAACCATTTCCTTGTTTTGTAGGTTTTATGGGTATTATGACTCATAATGTGGTACTCTATTAGCATCTCCCTAACACAGGGGTAAACTACTCCATTTATACTTCCGCAAACTTTCCAAGAGGCCTTCAAAATAAAAGTATTCTTTTTTGTGTGAATTACTGGCAGACTAGAGGCTGTGTTGCGTATTGCTGCATTTTGCAGGCTGTTGTGCACATTTTGGTCCACAGAAAATGGAGGAAGGGGAAATGTTACATTTCACCACCATCTAAGCCTGCACCTATACACTTGCCGCATTCAAAACAACTGTGAATTGGGAACTCTGAAATCTCTGACTTTAGACTTCGTTCAAGACAACTGGGAAGTTGGGGGGGAAAACAATCTCAGACTGGGAAAAATAGTTTGGAATGGTCCAAATCAGAATTCCAAGTCGGAAACTAGCGCTCCGACTTCTAGCGCTCCGACTTTCCGGCCTGAAGATCACTGACGTCATGATTTGACCTTTGAGTTCCCAGTTATCTTAAAGCACCAACTATCCCGCCAAAAAAGAACCCACCACCCCATCACACTACTTTCACACTAAACGATCCTACATCAGGCCTGGGAGGATGGAACCCCTTCTTTCAAGACTCCCTGTAGATCTTCTGCACTAAAATCTATCACCCCCCAAATATTTATCCCTGCTGCAACTACCACATCTATCTTCTGTGATTTCTGCACCATCAGCATAGAGCGGTTGATCACAATGGCTAGAAATGCTAGAAATCCAACCTTACTAAAACTCATCCTCTCTGGATCTCTCTTCAGGCCGACTCACTGGGGGGCTCCCAGTCAAATCACTCACCCTTGGGCTCTTCCCCCCAACTCAAACTCTGGTAATCTCAACCCTTCGCTCTCTCACAGGGCTCTTTGGATCCCCAGCTGCATGGGAACATAGTCCCTTGCAAAAGTATTCATCCCTCTTGGCGTTTTTCCTATTTTGATGCATTACAACCTGTCATTTAAATGTATTTGAATTTGGATTTCATGTAATAGACATACACAAAATAGTCCAAATGGGTGAAGTGAAATTAAAAAATAACTAGTTAAAAAAAATAAAAAACTGAAAAGTGGTGCGTGCATATCTATTCACTCCCTTTACTATGAAGCCCCTAAATAAGATCTGGTGCAACCAATTACCCTCAGAAGTCACATAATTAGTTAAATACATGATCTGTCACATGATCTCAGTATATATACACCTGTTCTGAAAGGCCCCAGAGTCTGCAACATCTCTAAGTAAGGGTAACCACCAAGCAAGCAGTACCATGAAGACCAAGGAGCTCTCCAAACAGGTCAGGGACAAAGTTGTGGAGAAGTATAGATCAGGGATGGGTTATAAAAAAATATCTGAAACTTTGAACATTCCACTGAGCACCATTAAATCCATGATTAAAAAATGGAAAGAATAAGGCACCACAACAAACCTGCCAAGAGAGGGTCGCCCACCAAAACTCACGGACCAGGCAAGGAGGGCATTAATCAGAGAGGCAACAAAGAGACCAAAGATAACCCTGAAGGAGCAGCAAAGCTCCACAGCGGAGATTGGAGTATCTGTTCATAGGACCACTTTAAAGCCATACACCCCTACAGAGCCAGGCTTTACGGAGGAGTGGTCAGAAAAAAAGGCATTGCTTAAAGAAAAAAATAAGCAAACACGTTTGGTAATCGCCAAAAGGCATGTGGGAGACGGCCTGGCCTGGCCTCGACAGTCTTGGGATTTGGGATGAGTTGGACCGCAGAGTGAAGGTAAAGCAAACAACAAGTGCTCAGCATATGTGGGAACTCCTTCAAGACTGATGGAAAAGCATTCCAGGTGAAGCTGGTTGAAAGAATGCCAAGAGTGTGCAAAGCTGCCGTCAAGGCAAAGGGTGGCTACTTTGAAGAATCTCCAATATAAAATATATTTATACACGTTTAACACTTTTTTGGTTAATACTTAAACCCGGTGGCAATGTGTTATTTCAACAGATGAATCATGAAAAGACCAGTGTTGAATATTGTGTTTTATCAATGTGAATGGCAGAGGTGGAGTCTGACAAATTAGGTGAGAGGTGGAGAGGCAATCAGCTGGCAGCTGTCCAAGTGTAAACAGCTCTGGTGGGAAATGTTTCCTACTGAAAATTAGATTCATTTTTCCACCTGGCAGAGGGAGTGTGTGTCTGAAGGCAAACAATGTTGACGTGTTTGGTTATTTTTAATTACAGTATATAGAGAGAGGGGCTATAACTCCTCAAATGCACTCCTCCAATAAAGCCCTAGTCTCTTTTTCACACACACATATACACTCCTCGGTTGAAGTTTAACACTATATCTGTGTTGTTTTGCATTACAAAGATGAACTGTGTTAGTCCATGTCTAGTCAGGCGTATGCTGTGCTGGTGATGTTCCATAGAACCTTCAGTGTTCTCTCGGAGTGTTCTCCCTCATCACAAGACTCATGCAAAAACCATCAGCTCCTGGAGAGGGGAGTAGGAATCACATTTGGGCTAGGCAGTGAGTACCTGCATCCCATGAGTCAAAAACCTTGGTCCAGTCCACTTTTCAGGGCATATACTGTACAGGTGTAATTTGAAATGTCTGCTAAGAAGTTTGATGGATATTCACAGAAAACCACCATGTTATTCTGTTTGTTCCATTCTTGTTCCTTTAACGACAGTTTATTAGAGAAAATGCCATTCCTTTGCCACTTGTCAGCCAGTTATTGCCATGCAAAAGACTGCCGGTCTCACAGTAATTGACTTATTTATTTAAACACATTTAGCATCTCCTGATCTCCCCACTGTCACGGTTTTCTGTATGGGAAGGAGAGTCAGACCAAAATGCGGCGTGGCTATTGCAATCCATGTTTAATAGGACAAAGTAAACACGATCAAATACAAAAACAAAAACGCACCACGAAAACCTAAACAGCCTAATACTGGTGCAAAGTAACACAGCAACAGAACAAGGACAATCACCCACAAAACCCAACACCAAACAGGCTACCTAAATATGGTTCCCAATCAGAGACAATGAGGAACACCTGCCTCTGATTGAGAACCATATCAGGCCAAACATAGAACTAGACAAACTAGACATGTAACATAGAATGCCCACCCAGTTTACACCCTGACCAACCAAAACATAGAAACATACAAAGCAAACTATGGTCAGGGTGTGACACCCACCTACAAGCTGCTGATGCCTGCTTTTGGAACAGCTACATTTTAAAAAGTATAATAAATTAATTGAATATACAACGTCACAATAAATCAATTCTTTATTTTAGGCAGGTCTAAAGAAACAGAAGGACAGAATATGAGTTGACCTATCTGGCTTTGTGTCACGACTTCCACCACTGTTCGGGCGGCGCTCGGCGGTCGTCGTCACCAGTCTACTAGCTGCCACCGATTCCCTTTTCCTTTTCTGTTGGATATGTCTCGGTCAGTCTGACCTTGGGTTATCACCCCGAGAGTAATGGGCAGGTGGAGAGAGTGAACCAGGATGTGGGTTGGTTTCTGCGGTTGTATTGCCAGGACGGTCCAGGAGAATGGGCGAGGTAATGGTCGGAGGTGGCTCAGAACTTCCCACCACAAAAGGACCAAGCAGCGTGGTAAGGGGGACTCATGGACTTGGGAGGAAATCCTGGACGATAAAGGACCCTGGAGTCAGGCTGGGGAATATCACCGTCCCAAGGAGGAGCTGGAGGCAGCAAAGGCGGAACAGCATCGTTACGAGGGAACACGGCTAGCAAGGAAGCCCGAGAGGCAGACCCAATCTTTTTTTGGGGGGGGGGGGGGGGGGGCACAGGGAGATTGGCAGAGTCGGATTATAGACCTGAGCCAACTCCCCGTGTTTACCGTGGCGAGCGTCGTACTGGTCAGGCACGGTGTTATGCGGTGTAGCGCACGGTGTCTCCAGTGCACGTTCACAGCCCGGTGCGCTACATCCCAGCTCCCCGCATCTGCCGGGCTAGGGTGAGCATCCAGCCAGGACGGATGGTGCCGGCTCAGCGCGCCTGGTCTCCAGTGCGTCTCTTCGGCCCAGGATATCCTGCGCCGGGTCTGCGCACTGTGTCTCCGGTACGTCTGCACAGCCCAGTGCGTCCTGTGCCAGCGCCCCGCATTTGCAGGGCGAAGATAACCACCACAAAAGGAATATGTACGCTCCCCACGCTGCACCTTGGTCCACTTCCTTTGACGGCCGTGACACTATGCGCCATGCCATAGGCTGTAGGCTTGTTCATTTAGCAGACAAGACATGCTTATAAGTCCCATGCCATTATTTTATATTATATGATTTTAAAGTAAGGACATTATAAATTAACTTAGCTGAATACAATATAAATTATTTTTTTCCCATTCAGAGCTAAAGTGCGCCTATGAAATTGGTATGTTGACTATAAAATGTATAATTTGAAACAGGTCCTACTATATGCTAGTTATTTGGCAACTTTAGTTGTGAATGATACAAACCCTAGAATGTCTTACCAATCAAAAGGTGGTGCTTTGTTCCTTGCATCAGGCAGCACTAGCTGTTCTCTCCAGCTCTCATCAAGTGATAATTATTTCACCCATTAGACTATTTTTAATGAAATTTTGTCTTTACTAATATGTAAAATGAGTTTCGATTTAAAATGTCCCATTATGAAATGGGCAGAAACGGGCAAGAGGGAAATACATATCATCCGTATGCACTCGAATAGCAAATGGAGGCTACAGGTTCATTCCATGTTGGGTCGGCTACAGGTTCATTCCATGTTGGGTCGGCTACACAGGTTAGTTTTCCACGCAACAGGTGATATTGCACACAAACTCTGTATGTCATGGGCTCTCCAACCCTGTTCCTGCAGCTACCCAGTGCTTAATTTGTGAAACCAAGTGAAATCTGTTCTGGAACATGATAGTAACATGTTCTCCCAACTAAACATATTTCATTAAACTGTTGTCTGCCCCTCTCTGCGTGCTGGAGAAAGGAATGAAGGAGAGAGGGGAGGAGATGGAAATGCATTGGTTCAGATATTGTGTAGCTAAAGGTAATGTGTCAGCCTATTGATTATATAAAACATATTTAAATATGCCCTTTTACTAGGCTTTTCAAAATCATATAGAAATTCACTATAATGTAGTCTAACTCTGAATTTGTTTAATATAGACTAGACAAATGATGTACCATAGATATATTCTGTAATATGTGGCTAGGCTATGTACTGTATAACAGCACAATCATTTCTTAAATTCAGATTTAATTTTATATATTCAAATGGGTGTTTTGAATGAATCATCACCTTAGAAAGCGCTGTCCATTCCGTTGTGTTAGGCTTTGAAACAACATCCACAAAGACCATGTTTTCCATTCAGTTTCAACCATGTTGTTGAACTTCTATCTTCAAATTGAGTTTTAAAAGCACATAGTGTTTTGATGTGATTTTCCATTGCATTTGCATTGATGTCAGAGTGGTTGGAGGGACGGTAGAGCCCTGAGTACCAGGCCATTAGGACCTGATGGAGGGACGGTAGAGCCCTGAATACCAGGCCATTAGGACCTGGAGGGACGGTAGAGCCCTGAGTACCAGGCCATTAGGACCTGATGGAGGGACCGTAGAGCCCTGAGTACCAGGCCATTAAGACCTGATGGAGGGACGGTAGAGCCCTGAGTACCAGGTCATTAAGACCTGATGGAGGGACAGTAGAGCCCTGAGTACCAGGCCATTAGGACCTGGAGGGACCGTAGAGCCCTGAGTACCAGGCCATTAGCGACCTGATGATCGTTAGTGAGTTGGGTACTACTAACACATGTCCAGAGTGCATAAGAGGAGATTACACACACACACACACACACACTAAAAAGCAAATGGTCCTATTAGTAACTCAGGGAGACTAAGGCCTGTCCCCATTCTACCCTGGTATAGAGTTTCTATCCACCTCGGTGGCATGATATATGTCTTAGTGTTCATGACCATCTGAAAACATTCAGTGAGGTTATTATCTAATCTTCTTTGCCACTGCCCTCCGGCAGCAGAGGAGTTCCTCAGGCAATACTAAAGTCAATAATCCCCTTTCCACTGTACCTAACAGGTACCTGGGGTTAATGTGCCAACACGGTAAAGAACTGAGTCAGGGCTGTGGTTACTACTGTGTAATGACTGTGTTACTAAGGACTGTGGTACTGTACATGCTTACGCTGTGGTAGTTCAAACAGACTTATGCCTTTCACAAACATCTGTTACAGAGACTTGCCTGCAGGAGAGCCATCAGCTCACAGCAGCTCCCCCAGAGAAAGACCTGTCAGCATCCAGACGTCAACACAGGATGAAGATAATATAATAATATATACATAATATAATATATACATGCCATTTATATAGGCCAGATGTGCAGTAGGGTTTGTGTGTGTGAATGTGTGTGCACAACAGTGTTGCCTGTTGTGTATCTGTGAAGGAAGGAATCTGTTGAGACAGGGGAAGCCTCTGACATCTCATCCATATTACATCCCCAGCAGGATGCTGCTACATGCTACACATAAATAAGGCATTTCGGGAGACTCTGGTGCAAACAGGCATGAATGTTTTATGAACAAGGTTAAACTGTGAGCTGTAACTGTGGGGCACTGGACCCCAAAACTTCCCTGTCTTTAACAGACACATCAACTGTCAGATAACTGACTTCAAGAGATGTTTACATCAGAGCCATCTTGTTTATATTCAAACATCAGCTGCCCTCCAGCTGGAAATCTACAATACATGTTCCTGGGTGCTACAGAGGGCTCTGTACTCCACCTGGAGATCTACAATACATGTTCCTGGGTGCTACAGAAGGCTCTGTACTCCACCTGGAGATCTACAATACATGTTCCTGGGTGCTACAGAAGGCTCTGTACTCCACCTGGAGATCTACAATACATGTTCCTGGGTGCTGCAGAAGGTTCTGTATTCCACCTGGAGATCTACAATACATGTGCCTGGGTGCTACAGAAGGCTCTGTACTCCACCTGGAGATCTACAATACATGTTACATGTTCCTGGGTGCTACAGAGGGCTCTGTAATCGTATTATTGATTATATGCTCTTGCTTTCTAGTGGTCTAAATGAGTAAAAAAGATAAAAAAAAAGATATCTGCGTGTCAATCTTCAATATTCATCAACAGGACTTGCAGGCAATTATGAGATGCAGGTTGGGATTCTATTGTGCCAAATAGAATACCTCACAACATGTTACTAGGAGCCTTTCTATCCAGCTATTTCTCAATGAACACAATCTCAGTGTCACTCGGGTGTGAGAGAGGAGGGCCATGGCATGCATGCAGCCGCATCCCATATCTCTCCAATCCAAAATGAAATCTACAATCGGCTTCCTATTTCATAACAAAGCATCCTTCACTCATGCCGCCAAACTTACCCTCGTAAAACTGACTATTCTGCCGATCCTTGACTTCGGCGATGTCATTTACAAATTACCCCCCAACACTCTACTCAGCAAACTGGATGTAGTCTTTCACAGTGCCATCGGTTTTATCACCAAAGCCCAATATACTAACCACCACTGCAACCTGTATGCTCTCGTTGGCTGACCCTCACTACATATCCGTCGCCAAACCCACTAGCTCCAGGTCATCTATAAGTCTTTGCTAGGTAAAGCCCCGCCATATCTCAGCTCACTGGTCACCATAGCAACACCCACCCGTAGCACGCGCTCCAGCAGGTAATTGCACTGGTGATCCCCAAAGCCAACACTTACTTTAGCTGCCTTTCCACTCAGTTCTCTGCTGCCAATGACTGGAACAAATTGCAAAAATCTCTGAAGCTGGAGTCTTATATCTCCCTCTCTACCTTTAAGCATCAGCTGTCAGAGCCGCTTACTGTACCTGTACTCAGCCAATCTGTAAATAGCACACCCAACTACCTCATCCTCCTATTGTTACTTATCCTCTTGCTTTTTTGCACCCCAGTATCTCTACTTGCACATCATCATCTGCACATCAGTCCAGTATTAATGCTAAATTGTAATTATTTTCCCTACTCTTCTACATTTGCAAACACTGTACATTTTTCAATTTTTCTTTTCTTTTGCGTTATTGACTGTACATTTGTTTATGTGTAACTCTGTGTTGTTGTTTTTGTCGCACTGCTTTGCTTTATCTTGACCAAGTCGCAGTTGTAAATGAGATCTTGCTCTCAACTGGCCTTCCTGGTTAAATAAAGGTGAAATAAAATAAATTAATAAAAAAATAGATTTTGTTCTTGAAGGTTGTGATTTAAAAGCGGATTAATGTCACAGAGTTGATACAGTCTTCTACTCCACTGACTCTCTAGATATGAGCCAAAGATCAGACCCAGAGCCTGCAGCACCACCCCATCGATCTGTGTCAGGTGGCCTTCGACTGGCGCCGGATATGAGTGAATGATGTGTACGGTGATATGGCTGGCTCAAATGTGTGTATGTTTGAGCTAATGGATTGGGGTCAAATCCATTTCAATTCCAGTCAATTCAGAATGTAAACCAGGTTCCAATTCCACATTATGCTCATTAAAAGGCATTGAAGATCAATGGAATTTCAGGGTACTTACTGAATTGACACCGAACCTGGTGTGCTGTCTGCGTGTTAACGGAGGTGTCTCGCAAGGTGTGTGTGTGAGAGAGATATAAAGATTGATCACATCTGATGTGTGTGCTTGTGTGTGTGTTTGCCCCCAGGGAAGAGAGACCAGACCACCAGCTCATATTTCACATTCAGCTTTGGTGTCATTCCATATCAGTGGACACTGAGGGGGAGAGACAGCTGGCCTAGGAGAAGAATGGCTAACAGAATGTGAGGTCTACCCTATTGAACTTTTATGCACTGGATCAGAGTGATGCGAGTGCTAAATGACTGGATTATAAGTGTGTGGCCAATAAGCACTATGAGGCCAATAAGCACTATGAGGCCAATAAGCACTATGAGACCAATAAGCAATGAGGCCAATAAGCAATGAGGCCAATAAGCAATGAGGCCAATAAGCAACGAGGCCAATAAGCAACGAGGCCAATAAGCAACGAGGCCAATAAGCAATGAGGCCAATAAGCAATGAGGCCAATAAGCAATGAGGCCAATAAGCACCATGAGGCCAATAAGCAACGAGGCCAATAAGCAATGAGGCCAATAAGCAACAAGGCCAATAAGCACTATGAGACCAATAAGCAACAAGGCCAATAAGCACTCTGAGACCAATAAGCAACAAGGCCAATAAGCACTCTGAGACCAATAAGCAACAAGGCCAATAAGCACTCTGAGACCAATAAGCAACAAGGCCAATAAGCACTCTGAGACCAATAAGCAACAAGGCCAATAAGCACTCTGAGACCAATAAGCAACAAGGCCAATAAGCACTCTGAGACCAATAAGCAACAAGGCCAATAAGCACTCTGAGACCAATAAGCAACAAGGCCAATAAGCACTCTGAGACCAATAAGCAACAAGGCCAATAAGCACTCTGAGACCAATAAGCAACAAGGCCAATAAGCACTCTGAGACCAATAAGCAACAAGGCCAATAAGCACTCTGAGACCAATGAGCAATATGAGACCAATAAACCTGTGAGGAAAAGAGATAGCTCCCCTCCAGGAGTTTATGGTGTGCAGTAGGAGTAAGTTAGAGCTATGTTAAAGGAAGATAATTTACATTCATTCTGCCTGGACTCCATTCAGTTACACCAGAGCAGGCCTGTTATGAGAAAGGGAATTTGTGTCTGTGCAAGAGTACTCAGGGTACAACATATACAGTGCCTTAGGAAAGTATTCAGACCCCTTGACTTTATCCACATTTTGTTACGTTACAGCCTTATTCTAAAATTGATTAAACTGTATTTTTTTCCTTATCAATCCACACATAATACCCCACAATGCCAAAGCAAAAATAGGTTTATAGACATTTTTTGCAAATGTATTACAAATATAAAACGTAAAATATCACATTTACGTAAATACTCAGACCCTTTACTCAAAACTGGGGAGCGTTGCTGCACAGCTATGTTAAGGTCTCTCCAGAGATGTTCAATCGGGTTTAAGTCCGGGCTCTGGCTGGGCCACTCAAGGACATTCAGAGACTTGTCCCAAAGCCACTCCTGCGTTGTCTTGGCTGTGTGCTTAGGGTTGTTGTCCTGTTGGAAGGTGAACCATCGGCCCAGTCTGAGGTCCTGAGCGCTCTGGAGCAGGTTTTCATCAAGGATCTCTCTGTACTTTGCTCCGTTCATCTTTGCCTTGATCCTGACCAGTCTCTCAGTCCTTTCTACTGAAAAACATCCCCACAGCATGATGCTGCCACCACCATGCTTCACCTTATGGATGGTGCCAGGTTTCCTCCAGACGTGACACTTGGCAATCAGGCCAAAGAGTTCCATCTTGGTTTCATCAGACCAGAGAATCTTGTTTCTCATGCCTTTTTGCAAACTCCAAGCGGGTTTTCATGTGATTTTTACTGAGGAGTGGCTTCCGTCTAGCCACTCTACCATAAATGCCTGGTTGTCCTTCTGGAAGTTTCTCCCATCACCACAGAGGAACTCTGGAGCTCTGTCAGAGTGACCATCGGTTTCTTGGTCACCTCCCTGAGCGGCCCTGACATGCACTGTCAACTGTGGGACCTTATATAGGCAGGCGGGTGTGTGCCTTTCCAAATCATGTCTAATCAATTGAATTTACCACAGGTGGACTACAACCTAAGTTGTAGAAACATCTCAAGGACGATCAATGGAAAGCTCAATTTCGAGTCTCATAACAAAGGGTCTGAATCCTTATGTAAATAAGGTATTTCTGTTTTAAAAAAGTATACATTTGCAAAAATTTCTCAGAACCTGTTTTCACTTTATCATTGTGGGGTATTGTGTGTAGATTGATGGGTAAAAATATGAATTTAATCCATTTTAGAATAAGGCTGTAAAGTAACAAAATGTGGAAAAAGTCAAGGGGTTTGAATACTTTCCGATTTTTTTTTTATTTTTATTTTTATTTTACCTTTATTTAACTAGGCAAGTCAGTTAAGAACAAATTCTTATTTTCAATGACGGCCTAGGAACAGTGGGTTAACTGCCTGTTCAGGGGCAGAACGACAGATTTGTACCTTGTCAGCTCGGGGGTTTGAACTTGCAACCTTCCGGTTACTAGTCCAACACTCTAACCACTAGGCTACCCTATATACAGATTGCTCTGTATATAATGTGATATTTTTCTATACAGCACGGAATACCTACCACTCATTATAGCCTATACTGCCTATTTAAATGGATGAGATTAATTGCCATAGAATATGAGTTTGGGGAGGGGGAAATAGGTAGGCCTATTTCAGAGAGACATACAGACATAGAGAGAGCGAGCGAGAGACAGAGAGCGAGAGAGCGAGAGACAGAGAGAGAGGGAGAGAGAGAGAGGGAGAGAGAGAGAAAGCAATCAGAATCAATGACTTCATTTTCTCCAGTTGATAAGAAGCGCGACCCATTCACAGTCGTGGTGAATGGAACTTGCTGATAGTCAGGCCCAGAGTGTAATTTAATGAGGGAAACATGTATAATATCTGACACTGTTGGCCTACCGTGTCTTCGAAAAGTATTCAGACCCCTTGACCTTTTCCGCATTTTGTTATGTTACAGCCTTATTCTAAAATGGATTAAATAAATAAAAATCCTCAGATATCTACACATACCCCATATTAATTCCCCATATTGACAAAGCGAAAACAGTTCCTTAAATACCTTATTTACATACTGTAAGTATTCAGACCCTTTGCTGTGAGACTCAAAATTGAGCTCAGGTGCATGCTGTTTCCATTGAACATCCTTGAGATGTTTCTACAACTTAGGTTGTAGTCCACCTGTGGTAAATTCAATTGATTGGACATGATTTTTTAAGGCACACACCCGTCTATATAAGGTCCCACAGTTGACAGTGCATGTCACAGTAAAGACAAAGCTATGAGGTCGAAGTAATTGTCCGTAGACAGGATTGTGTCGAGGCACAGATCTGGAGAAGGGTACCAAAACCTTTGCAAAAAGGCACCTAAAGACTCAAACCATGAGAAACATGATTCTCTGGTCTGATGAAACCAAGATGGAACACTTTGGCCTGATTGCCAAGTGTCACGTCTGGAGGAAACCTGGCACCATCCATAAGGTGAAGCATGGCGGTGGCAGCATCATGCTATGGGGATGTTTTTCAACGGCAGGGACTGGGAGACTAGTCAGGATCGAGGGAAAAATAAACGAAGCAAATTACAGAGACATCCTTGAGAGCGCCCAGGACCTCAGACCGGGTCGAAGGTTCACCTTCCAACAGGACAACAACCCTAAGCACACAGCCAAGACGGCGCGGGAGTGGCTTCGGAACAAGTCTCTGAATGTCCTTGAGTGGCCCTGTCAGAGTCCAGAGTTGAACCGGACCGAACATCTCTGGAAACCTGAAAATAGCTGTGAAGCAATGCTCCCCGTCCAACCTGACAGAGCTTGAGAGGATCTGCAGAGAAGAATGGGAGAAACATCCCAAATACAGGTGTGCCATGCTTGTAGTGTCATACCCAAGAAGACTTGAGGCTGTAATCGCTGCCAAAGGTGCTTCAACAAAGTACTGAATCAAGTGTTTGAATACTTATGTAAATGTGATATTTAAGTTTTTTATTTTTAACAAAATTTGCAAAAATGTCTAAAAACTTGTTTTTGCTTTGTCATTATGGGTTATTGTGTGAAGATTGATGAGGAAAAAAGCGATTTAATACATTTTAGAATAAGGATTAATTTAAGAAAAAGTCAACGGGTCCGAATACTTCCCGAATGCACTGTACATTGTGTCCAACAGGTGTTATTAAAATGTAATTCACATGCTATTCTTATTTACACCCAATGTCATCAAGGAAAACCTATGAAACACAACACAGCATTGAGAATGTTACAATTTTCTTAGACTGGATAGAATGGGCCTATAGCCAGTAAATGAACCAACTACAACTAGGCCCCTGCCATGCAGGACTGTAGTGGAAATAGGAGATTGAACAATCTCCATAAATGGGTCGTGTAGATGGCGCTATAGGACTTGAATTAGCCTATTCCTGAGAGAGGGGCAGGGCATTATTACATCGAGTTTGATGAATAGCAACAAAATAGGCCAATTTGTTCATCTGACCCAAGTAGGCTATTACAGCTAAAAAGTCGCCTATGCTTTCCTTAATAAGTCATCCTTATTAAATGTGTAAACCATTTCAAAGCCACCAGTGTATTACGAATGACGTTACTGCAGTGTTGTAATTTTCTTCCGGGTTGGGCTGGAGAGGGAGGATGCTTTCATATCGGGATCACAGTCATTGGGTGCGATGCTGCCTCTGGGTGCTCTGCAACCGACAGCCGCCCGACCGACTGCCGCAGGGGCTTTCTGAACCCGAGCCGAGTGCTGCCTACACACACAAGCTACCAGCTCTCATACTCGGCAAAATTGCTCTGCTATCACGTACTGACCTAACAGTATACGATGTTTTCAATGGACGCCGTTTCGCACGACATTTTTTAAGTCGTAGTTTTCGAACATGGAAATGACCTCTTCTTCTCGGATTATTTTTGGGGTACAACTGTGATCTCTTCATCACACATCGACTGGAGCAGAGTCAGACACTCCATTTGCTAGCGCATGCGAACATCTCGTCTTTGGCAGTTAGCTTGGTAACGTTAGTCGACGTGTCTAGCTTTCTGGATGTTTAGTGTCCATAATACTGGATTTAGTTTTCAGTTGCCCTTGGCATCGAGCTAGTTTTAGATTGGGTATTGTTTTAAACACCATTATCTAGCTAAAGC
The DNA here is from genome assembly GCF_057628025.1 of Oncorhynchus mykiss. NCBI lineage: Eukaryota > Metazoa > Chordata > Actinopteri > Salmoniformes > Salmonidae > Oncorhynchus > Oncorhynchus mykiss. The sequence continues at coordinate 17,047,895 of NC_143024.1, forward strand.
TGGCTAGCTGCGTGTTATAACAAGCAAGGGAGATTTTGTTCGTCAAAGCACATCTGACTGGTTCGAGATCAGCAGGGGGTTCGTTGGGATACGGAATGCGACTCGCTAAATAACCAAGCCTCGGCTACACAGGAGAAACCACATACATTTCTCCGTTTTCATTCAAAAGGTACGTATTTAAATGTTAGCAAATAATACCCGACATGTATTGCTGGAAAAGTGGTGTTGAATTGTGTTGTTTATGCTAAACCAGTCGGTAATTGAGCTAGCTAATCCATAACCAGCTAGCTGGCAAGCAAGCACTGCCGTTGTCGATGATTGACAGCGTCTGGCCAGGTAACGGTAACTAACGGTCACATGGTCGGCTGGAGGAAGGCTGGAGATGTTGTGTTGGACTGTGTAGACCACGACAGGAAATATATGCCTGTACATGAAAAGCTGCTGTGTAATTTCAATATTCATGCTGTCATCAATTATTCTACTGAACTATGTATTTTACTGTAGCAAGTAAAACATCTAGTCTTTGCTTAAACTGTCCCCAAAATGTTTATTTTCTGTGAGCATTTGGATGGAATGGTCTAACTACTCACAAATGCCCTTGTTATGATGATATATTGCTCTCAATAATGACTTATCACAAAATAGCATTGACCTGAAAGTAAGCCAAGGTTTAGGCCTAGTCACTAACACTTCATATAGCCTATTGTTAGTTGCTCCCCATGTCTGTATTAATGTCAGTAGGCCTACTTAAAATGGTTTGGGTAGCTATCACAGAAATGCAATAAGTAACAGCCCCTATTCCAACCAACTCTAGTATAATGCAATCATCAAAAGTACTAGTGTAACAAATGAACATCTTTACAATAGTAATTACAGCGTTACAACACATGTATAAGAGCAACTAAATATGACTGTATGACTTCTTACCACCAGCTGTGAACTCTGAGTCAGTTGGAGTCGGTCCAGAACGAGGCCTATAGCCATGCATGCCTCTCCCAGCTCCAGCTCGTGCTCTACAATAGGCCTGAAGTTGATTACATTTCACGTAACCTAATATAGAGGCGCGTTAATGTATGTGGATTCCGGGCCAGAGCAGGTCTATGTGTGTGTGTGTTTCTGTGTGTGAAAGAGAGTGTTTGTCTTTGTATGTGAGCAGAGCGAGCCAGTGAGCGTGCACTCACAGTGCTGTAATTATACATCTGATAGATAAGGAAATGGATTCACAATCAATCCTGTAACTCTCTGGCTGCAGATGAAGATGTAGGGGAATGAAATGAGTCTGTCATGTTTCTCCAGGGGCAGGAAGAGATGGGCATCCATTATTTATACTCTGTGCCTGTGGATGAGGCCCAGGCTCTGTGGCTCTGGCTTGCACAATAGGAGAACATGTGCAGAACAGAGCAGCGCTGGAGGGAAACTATCTGGCCTTATCTGTTAGCATGGGCCCCCCGCTACCCAGAGCACAATGTGGCCAGAGGGCATGGATGGCTGTGTACACTGAAACACAACACTGTGTTATTGCTTACAGCAGCAGAGAGCTGAGCTTGGAGTGACGACTGCAGCTGAACCGCAAAGAGGGAGAGAGAATACAGTTGTCCTTTAGCAACAGTTTAAATGTAATGACAGTTGCACAAGCTCTCTCTTTCTCTCTCTCTCTCTCTCTCTCTCTCTCTCTCTCTCTCTCTCTCTATCCCTCCCTCCCTCACACACACACACACACACACACACACACACACACACACACACACACACACACCCTTTCTCAAACCATGTGTGACTTCAGGCATTTGATGTTCAAAGCCCCTCTAAGTCCTCGGTCTGGCGATGTTGTGCCATGTTTTGAATCCCCCCTCAAGTGAGACTGAAAGTTATTGTGTCATGTTTACTACCCTTCTACAGTGGAAATGCTGTGGGTTAGCCAATAGCCAAGCCCTGTTTTAAGGCATTACTGTCCAGCATTCACAGGAAATGAATCATGTTCCTCAATTCAAGGCCGTGGCGTCTGCATGATGTGTTTCCTGTCCTGCTGCGTGTTCAGGTCCAGACCACAGCAGATGTGCTCCCCTATTTGGTGTGTGTGTGTTTCTGAGTCTGTCTGTGTGTTTCTCTAAGAGAGTGGATTTAGTGAGTGTGTGTAGTTTGGAGTTGCTCTGGTGGAACAATAGCTCTATTCTGCGCTGTCTCTCTGGAGGAAGGCAGCGTTGGTTCTCCCTGAGCTGTGCCAGTGAGGCAGGCTCAGACTCAAACTGGGTGACTGGGGTTGGGTAGGATTGGGTTTCCCCAGCCACCTGGAGCTCCCAGCACAAGAATGCCATTGTTCCCTCTGGTCCGTGGCCGGAACACAGAACCCTGCAGACTGGGGATGAGGAGTCACCCTGTATCACCTGATATCTAAACCCTGTATCATTATAACTGACCCACAGAGATCTATATCACTGCAGCCTGTAGATTTTAGTCATTTAGCATACGCTCTTATCCGGAGAGACTTAGAGGAGCAATTAGGGTTAATTGCCTTGCTCAAGGGCATCTCGGCAGATTTCACCTAGTCGGCTCAAGGATTCGAACCAGCGACTTTTCAGTTAATAGGCTAGGTTACCTACCAGAATCCCATATTAATAACTCAGACTGACCTTCATCACTGGCCCATGTAGCCTAGGCCTAGTTTATCTCCCTGTGTCGAAGGCTTAGACAGGGGAACAACACTAGGAGTGGGATTAAGTTGGATATTGACGCTGATCCAAGGTCGTGTTGTCTTTTCACATAATGGGTAAAGTTAGGATTTGGGGAAGGCAAGCTGATCCTAGATCTGTGCCTAAGATCAACTTCTGTCCAGAACGGGATGAATTGGATGGTTATCTATTTTATAGTTAGAAGGAAGGAAGGAAGGAAGGAAGGAAGGAAGGAAGGAAGGAAGAAGGATGTACTGTTGTATTTCCTGTTGATCCCCAGTATTGATCGATGCAACTGACACGACAATGAGATTATCTCAGATGATCGCACCACAACGCTACTGATGTTAGCTAATAAGATTATGTCATAATAACAACAACAGCATCACTCAGACACACATAGGGGGCTATACCTCTGATGGCTATAAGGAAAGCTGCTGCCAGAGAGAAAATTCTCTCTCACCTTCTTTCTCTATCCTTAACTCTTCTATCTCTCTCTCTCTCTCTATCTCTCTCTCTCTCTCTCTCTCTCTCCATTGTTTTTTAAACATGTCGCGAGCTGCAATTCCTTTTCTAGCTTTCAAATAGGCATGTAGTTCTCCACTCCTCTGCAACTCTTCCCCAGGTCCTTAGTGCACTACTTTCTCTTGTACACTATGTTTTCTGTCAACCTGGTCAAATAATGGTTCATAAACAACCAAAATATGTTTTATATTTTCCAAAATTGTTTTCTCAGTTATATTTTTCCTGGTTTTAGATTGTTGAGGCTTTTGACTCTCAAAATTACCATTGTTCATAGAGAAACAATGAAATTTGATCTTCTGTTAAATCACATCGAAAAACCTTTTTTTAGGTCTGGAAGAAAACGAACACATTTTTATTTTAGAGTGTAATTCCCCTTTAATTGGCATCTATCAAGTGAGGAATGTGCTGAGGAATGTGCTGTCTAATGTGCCAGTCTAGCCATGGTTCTGTAAGCTACTGCTGCTGCTCTTTTCATGGTTTGAAGTTTGAAAAGAACAAATAAAAATAGAAATGATATACTTACTCATGATATACTTCTGCCAGGTAAGCCTACTTTGCAGGTAACATTATATCTAGAACGTTTTGGGGAAAGTATTTCAGTCAACCCACAAGATGGTTTTCACATCCACTGGCTACACACAGCGTGATAGACAAACGCCTGCACCACACAGACAGACAGGGGAAATATTGCTGGAAATAAATAGGCAGATATTGTGTTAGGTTTGGCTTTTTAAGCCAATAGTGTCTAACCAGGGGTGGGATGATGTCAATGTTGTGTTGATTAGATAGTAGCTGACTGCTTGCTGTGTCTAATACTTGTGAGATTTGTTAATGACTGTTTGCAGTGGAACATGTGAAAATTGCATGTACTTTCAGAATTGTTTGGCAAGCTACTCATAGGTAGGCTCGCAATTGACCTGTTGGAGACTCCTGGTTTACAGAGACTCATGGTGAAATCTGACTGATGCTGATCAGAACTGTCATTGATTGTAGTGTCACGCCCTGACCTTAGAGAGCCGTTTTATTTCTCTATTTGGTGAGGTCAGGATGTGATGTGGGGTGGGCAGTCTATTTTTTGTATTTCTTTGTGTTTGGCCCGAGTGTGGTTCCCAATCAGAGGCAGCTGTCTATCGTTGTCTCTGATTGGGAATCATACTTAGGTAGCCTTTTTTCCACCTATGTTGTGGGATCTTGTTTTTGTACAGCTCTTGTAGCCTACGGAATGGTACGTTCATTTTGGTTTCACTTTGTTATTTTGTTGCTGGTTCTCATTTAAATAAATATGATGACCACAAATTACGTTGCGCCTTGGTCTCCTTCAAACAACGCACGTTACAGAAGATCCCACCACAAAAAGACCAAGCAGCATTTTCTGGAGGAGTGGACATGGGAGGAGATACTGGAAGGCCTGGGTGCAGGCTGGAGATGATCACCGTCCAAGGGAGGAGATAGAAGCAGCTAGAGCGGAACGGCGAGGATACGAGGAATTAGAGGAACGGCAACTATACAAGGGGTCACGGCACGGAAGCCCGAGAGGCAGCTCCAAAACATTTTTTTGGGGGGGGGCACACAGGGAGATTGGCGGAGTCAGGGTTTAGACCTGAGCCAACTCCCCGTGTTTACCGTGGGGCGCGTGTGACTGGTCGGGCGCCGTGTTATGCGGTGATGCGCACCGTGTCTCCAGTGCGTCTGCACAGCCCAGTGCGTCCTGTGCTAGCGCCCCGCATTTGCCGGGCGAAAGTAACCATCCAGCCAGGACGGGTTGTGCCGGCTCTACGCTTGAGACCTCCAGTGCGCCTCCACGGCCCAGTGTATCCGGTGCCTGCTCCACGCACCAGGCTTCCAGTGCATCTCCCCAGTCCGATAAGACCTGTTCCGGTTCCACATACCAGGCCTCCAGTGTGTCTCCCCAGCCTGGTAAGCCCTGTGGCAGCTCCACGCACCAGGCTTCCAGTACGTCTCCTCAGTCCGGTGAGACCTGTCCCGGCTCCAGGAAGGAAGCCTCCAGTGATGATCCATGGCCCGGAGCCTCCAGCGTTGATCCGCTGTCCGGAGCCTCCGGCGACGGTCCCCAGTCCGGGACCTGCGACTAGGGTCCCCAGTCCGGGGCCTGCGGCGAGGGTCCCCGCACCAGAGGCTCTACCAAAGTGGGGGGAGCCAGATGTGGAGCGGGGTCTATGCCCCGAACCGGAGCCGCCGCCAAGGGTAGATACCCACCCGGACCCTCCTCTATAGGTTCAGGTTTGCGGCCGGGAGTCCGCACCTTTGAGGGGGGGGGTACTGTCACGCCCTGACCTTAGAGAGACGTTTTATTTCTCTATTTGGTGAGGTCAGGGTGTGATGTGGGGTGGGCAGTCTATGTAATGCATTTCTTTGTGTTTGGCCCGAGTGTGGTTCCCAATCAGAAGCAGCTGTCTATCGTTGTCTCTGATTGGGAATCATACTTAGGTAGCCTTTTTTCCACCTATGTTGTGGGATCTTGTTTTTGTACAGCTCTTGTAGCCTACGGAATGGTACGTTCATTTTGGTTTCACTTTGTTATTTTGTTGCTGGTTCTCATTTAAATAAATATGATGACCACAAATTACACTTTGGTCTCCTTCAAACAACGCACGTTACATGTAGACACACACACACACACACACACACACAGCCCTGTTTTACAAGATATTCATATTGAAAGAACAGTTTTGACACAAGGAGGGTTTTTCTTGACTTTGAGGCTAGTCAGGCAAACATCAGCAAATAGCTTAACGATTCTCTATTTGATCAGTCAGTTTATAGCTAATGTACTGTAAAAACACTCAAATCAAACTGGGTTTTGGATTTCAACATTGACTGACCTTCGGAACAGGAAGATGTCATAAATGAAACATACTCTGATTTTATTTTTATCTTCAAAAGGTTCTGAATTTTAGAAGGGCCTTATTTATGAAGATTGTGTCTAGCATCTTTCAGAGACGTCTGTAGCATCTAGGCTACCACAGGCTCTCCATAATCCTAGTGCAGTGTTGATCAGATACATTCACTCTACCAGTCTGCTTCATCATGTTCTTCTCTCTGATCTGATGGTCTGATATAAACTGATATACTGCACACTCCTTACCTGGGTTTTTTTTTCCCGGATGTTTGTCATAGTTAGATCAGATAGCAGAGGCACTGATTGTAAACTCAGAGTGACCATGGAGAGAGAAGGAGCGAGATACAGAGAGGGGAGTGAGGCAGAGGGGTGGCGTGAGAGAGAGAGCACCATGTTACTGTTTTTGCCTCTCAGGCTTTGTGTGTGTGTGTGTTGTGTGTGTCCTCTGGCTGCTCATAGGGTCATATCAGGGATAGAATTGCACGCAGAAGTGGGTCAGGTCAGCCTGTGCCACTGGGGAGCCTTGCCAGCTCCACACACACACACTGAGTACAAAACATTAGGAACTCTTTCCTTGCTCTTTCCATGACATAGACTGACCAGGTGAAACCTATGATCCCTTATTGATGTAATTTGTAAGTCCACTTCAATCGGTGTAGATGAAGATGTTGAGACAGGTTAAAGAATGATGTTTAAGACTGGAGACATACAGTAGAATGTGTATGTGGCCTTTCAGAGGGTGAGTGGGCAAGACAAAATATTTAAGTGCCTTTGAACTAGAACTGCAACGCTGCTGGGTTTTTCACACTCAACAGTTTCCTGTGTGTATGAAGAATGGTCCAGCATCCAAAGAACATCCAGCCAACTTGACACAACTGTGGGAAGCATTGGAGTCAACATGGGCCAGCATCCCTGTGGAACTCTTTCAACACCTTGTAGATCCCACCCCAACAAATTGAGGCTTTTCTGAGGGTGAAGGGGGGTGCAGCTCAATGTTTGGAAGGTGTTCCTTATTCTTTGTACACTCAGTGTAGGTATATATATATATATATATATATATATACACACAGTGGGGAGAACAAGTATTTGAAACACTGCCGATTTTGCAGGTTTTTCTACTTACAAAGCATGTAGAGGTCTGTAATTTTTATCATAGGTACACTTCAACTGTGAGAGACGGAATCTAAAACAAAAATCCAGAAAATCACATTGTATGATTTTTAAGTAAGGAATTTGCATTTTATTGCATGGCATAAGTATTTGATACATCAGAAAAGCATAACTTAATATTTGGTACCGAAACCTTTGTTTGCAATTACAGAGAATATACGTTTCATGTAGTTCTTGACCAGGTTTGCACACACTGCAGCAGCGATTTTGGCCCACTCCTCCATACAGACCCATATCCTTCAGGTTTTGGGGCTGTTGCTGGGCAATACGGACTTTCAGCTCCCTCCAAAGATTTTCTATTGGGTTCAGGTCTGGATATTGGCTAGGCCACTCCAGGACCTTGAGATGCTTCTTACGGAGCCACTCCTTAGTTGCCCTGGCTGTGTGTTTCGGGTCGTTGTCATGCTGGAAGACCCAGCTACGACCCATCTTCAATGCTCTTACTGAGGGAAGGAGGTTGTTGGCCAAGATCTCGCGATACATGGCCCCATCCATCCTCCCCTCAATACGGTGCAGTCGTCCTGTCCCCTTTGCAGAAAAGCATCCCCAAAGAATGATGTTTCCACCTCCATGCTTCAAGGTTGGGATGGTGTTCTTGGGGTTGTACTCATCCTTCTTCTTCCTCAACACGGCGAGTGGAGTTTAGACCAAAAAGCTCTATTTTTGTCTCATCAGACCACATGACCTTCTCCCATTCCTCCTCTGGATCATCCAGATGATCATTGGCAAACTTCAGATGGGCCTGGACATGCGCTGGCTTGAGCAGGGGGACCTTGCGTGCGCTGCAGGATTTTAATCCATGACGGCGTAGTGTGTTACTAATGGTTTTCTTTGAGACTGTGGTCCCAGCTCTCTTCAGGTCATTGACCAGGTCCTGCCGTGTAGTTCTGGGCTGATCCCTCACCTTCCTCATGATCATTGATGCCCCACGAGGTGAGATCTTGCATGGAGCCCCAGACCGAGGATGATTGACCGTCATCTTGAACTTCTTCCATTTTCTAATAATTGCACCAACAGTTGTTGCCTTCTCACCAAGCTGCTTGCCTATTGTCCTGTAGCCCATCCCAGCCTTGTGCAGGTCTACAATTGTATCCCTGATGTCCTTACACAGCTCTCTGGTCTTGGCCTTTGTGGAGAGGTTGGAGTCTGTTTGATTAAGTGTGTGGACAGGTGTCTTTTATACAGGTAACGAGTTCAAACAGGTGCAGTTAATACAGGTAATGAGTGGAGAACAGGAGGGCTTCTTAAAGAAAAACTAACAGGTCTGTGAGAGCCGGAATTCTTACTGGTTGGTAGGTTATCAAATACTTATGTCATGCAATAAAATGCAAATTAATTACTTAAAAATCATGCAATGTGATTTTCTGGATTTTTCTCACAGTTGTAGTGTACCTATGATAAAAATTACAGTCCTCTACATGCTTTGTAAGTAGGAAAACCTGCAAAATTGGCAGTGTATCAAATACTTGTTCTCCCCACTGTAATATATATATATATATAACCACACACACTCTCTCTCTCCTCTCACACACACACACACACACACACACACACACACACACACACACAGGCAGGAATCACCTATCGCACACTCAACACATACGTTCTGGCTGGGTAGTGTGTCTCTGCTGTGTGAGGTTGATAATTCGCCAAGGCTAACTAACACCATGTGGGAGGGTGTGATGCCACCAAGGAATCACTGTGAGATGACTGTGTGTCTCACCATTTAAGACAGGAGAACCATAAACGTCAGGTTTTACAAACCTTTTTTTACAGCCCTGATTGGTCATCTGTAGCTCAGTAGGTAGAGCATGGTGCTTGCAATGCCAGGATAGTGAATTCCATGTATGCACACATTACTTTAAATTGCTTCATATTGAAGCATTTGGTAAATGTAACTTTTTTTATTTTGTGTATGTCAGTGTCCGCCCGCCTGAGCCCCACCCAGGGGCACCAAGATGCTGTATTGAACCAAGAGCTCGCAATGCAATAGAACTATGCAATAGTTTTCTATAGTCAAGAGTTCACATGATGTTAGTCATGTTTTCCATTCTAGTAAAGCCTCTCAGTTACTTCCTCTCTTATATGCTGTAATAGAACGCAGGAACCACTCAGAGCTCTAAAGGAAGTGTAGAAGTCAGGAACCACTCAGAGCTCTCTAAGGAGAGTAGAAGTCAGGAACCACTCAGAGCTCTAAAGGGAGAGTAGAAGTCAGGAACCACTCAGAGCTCTAAAGGGAGTGTAGAAGTAAGGAACCACTCAGAGCTCTAAAGGAAGTATGGAAGTCAGGAACCACTCAGAGCTCTAAAGGAAGTGTAGAAGTCAGGAACCACTCAGAGCTCTCTAAGGAGTGTAGAAGTCAGGAACCACTCAGAGCTCTAAAGGGAGTGTAGAAGTCAGGAACCACTCAGAGCTCTAAAGGAAGTATGGAAGTCAGAAACCACTCAGAGCTCTAAAGGAAGTATGGAAGTCAGAAACCACTCAGAGCTCTAAATGGAGTGTAAAGCCTCGTGATGTTTATGGTGCTCCTCTCTTAAATGGTGGAATATAATGTTTATGATGGAGAGACTCAGGACATAATGGTAGACTAGTGGTTCATGTTTAGGGTGAGGTCAGACAGAAGATGACAGTGTGTACTATGTACCAGTCAGATGGACAGTGTTTCTAGTCTAATGTTTCTCTCTGGGTTTCCCAGAGCCTCAAGACAAGCTGTTCCCCCTTTTATCCAAAATGACTGATTCAGTTCTTCATCCAGTTTTTCTGCAGTTTGTTTTTCAGCTGTTTGTGTTGTTCTGCAGATTAGTATTCAGATGATGTTGTGCCAGATATCCTCCGGTCCTCTCTGCCTCCTAATAGACATAGAGGCAGAGCCTCCAGTGTCCTCAACAGTGAGGACACTGGGCCTAGTTTCGCCCCCCTCCCCTCCTGACAATGTGTGCTGGGGTCGTGTGTATGTGTACGTGTGTATGTGTGGTTGTGTACGTGTGTCAGGGTTTCTGTTAACTGGCTTTTGTCCAGGAAAAAAATAGAAAAGTTGATTAAATAAAGTTGCCGCAGGCAAGAATAATAATATAGTTTTTAAAAAACATTGCGAAATAATGCTTTTTAGCCGATTCATTGATGGGAAATAGTGTAATTATTCCATCCTCAAGGCAATCAAACAAGCGAACTGCTGGTACAGGGACATGGTGGAGTCGCAATTCAACCGCTCAGACACGAGACATATGTGGCAGGGTCTACAGGAAATCACAGGCTACAAAACAAAAACAGCCACGTCACGGATACCGACGTCATGCTTCCAGACAAACTAAACACCTTCTTTGCCCACTTTGAGGATAATACAGTGCCACCGTCTCGGCCCGCTAACAAAGTCTGCGCCCTCAAAAACAGATATTTATCTTGTTTCAGTCTTGGGGAGCGAGCTATATCTGTTCCTGTTGATCAGGCAACAGCTGGAGTTTTCACAAGAGGCTGTGTTTACATCGAAGATAGAAGCAGGCCATTGGCTGCCTTCATCACGAGGAGTGTTTATGGGAGTTCTGATTGATTCCAAGTTTAACAGTTGGGCAAATTTGTGTTGAAATATTTTTTATGAGAAAATGTGCAGGAATTGAAGGTGCCAACAAATGTTATAGTCATCATAAAATAGTTTTACAGTCGTATATAAAAAATCATCTCCTCCCTCGACGGGGCTTCGGCCCACCACCCTATGTGTGCCTCTCCTTCAGCATCTGTTTTAGTAGGAGATACGACCCCCACAGGAAAGGCCTGGTTTCCATGGTGTCCCCCCCTCAGAGGAAATGTAATGTGTCCAAATTCTGCTGACTCATTGAGTCAATCACTCACACACACACACACACACACACACACACACACACACACACACACACACACACACACACACGTCTCCAATCACAAGAGTCTTCAGTCTGTCTGTCTGTCTGTGAATGATTGAGTATGTCTCTGTGTGTCTGTCTGCTTTGTGAGTGAGTGTGTTTCATTGTCATGTGTGCTGTGCGTATGGTGTGTGTGTGTGTTGGCTGAGTGCCCCAGTCAGAGCAGAGCTGGTTAAGTCAGGAAGGCCTGGAGTAGACAGGATTTAGAGAGATAACTGGGAGCAGAGCAGTACTACTCCACTCACCCTACAGACCAACAGAGGATAGCTTTCTATTGGACTGGCCTATTGTGGCCTAGCTTTCCCTTTCACAGTGGCTCACATCTTTTTCACATGTCTGTTATTTCACCCAGCCCACTGTTGTGTGAGGGGATGAGAGATGGGGAGACCGAGAGAGTAGAGACCCCTTCCCCTCTCTCTTTCACTCTTTCCTTCTCTCTCTCTCTCCTTCTGATAAGCATATCTACCCTCAGCCGCTGGGCTAGAGAACAACAGGCCCATTGTGTGTGTGTGTGTGTGTGTGTGTGTGTGTGTGTGTGTGTGTGTGTGTGTGTGTGTGTGTGTGTGTGTGTGTGTGTGTGTGATCAGTGGCAACCTGCCTCATGTGGGTCAGCAGCCACAGATCAGAATGACTTTTCTGGATGTCTCAATTCTGCTCCCACTAGTGTTGGGAGGAGTTAGAACAGACCTCTAGTGTTGGGAGGAGTTAGAACGGACCACTAGTGTTGGGAGGAGTTAGAACGGACCTCTAGTGTTGGGAGGAGTTAGAACAGACCTCTAGTGTTGGGAGGAGTTAGAACGGACCTCTAGTGTTGGGAGGAGTTAGAACAGACCTCTAGTGTTGGGAGGAGTTAGAACGGACCACTAGTGTTGGGAGGAGTTAGAACGGACCTCTAGTGTTGGGAGGAGTTAGAACAGACCTCTAGTGTTGGGAGGAGTTAGAACAGACCTCTAGTGTTGGGAGGAGTTAGAACGGAAAACTAGTGTTGGGAGGAGTTAGAACGGACCTCTAGTGTTGGGAGGAGTTAGAACAGACCTCTAGTGTTGGGAGGAGTTAGAACGGACCTCTAGTGTTGGGAGGAGTTAGAACAGACCTCTAGTGTTGGGAGGAGTTAGAACAGATCTCTAGTGTTGGAAGGAGTTAGAACAGATCTCTAGTGTTGGAAGGAGTTAGAACAGATCTCTAGTGTTGGGAGGAGTTAGAACAGACCTCTAGTGTTGGGAGGAGTTAGAACAGACCTCTAGTGTTGGGAGGAGTTAGAACAGACCTCTAGTGTTGGGAGGAGTTAGAACGGACCTCTAGTGTTGGGAGGAGTTAGAACGGACCTCTAGTGTTGGGAGGAGTTAGAACGGACCTCTAGTGTTGGGAGGAGTTAGAACGGACCTCTAGTGTTGGGAGGAGTTAGAACGGACCTCTAGTGTTGGGAGGAGTTAGAACGGACCTCTAGTGTTGGGAGGAGTTAGAACGGACCTCTAGTGTTGGGAGGAGTTAGAACAGACCTCTTGGCCTACACTGTCGAATACCAATATCACACTTCTACAATTACAATACCAAGACTGTGTGTGTGTGTGTTAAGCTTTGTGCACTGTGTGAAGAAGTGCTAAATGTAATATTGATATAGTTCTCATTTGCATTGCTACTGGTGCTGGCCCAGGTTAGGTTTGTGTGTGTGTGTGTGTGTGTGTGTGTGTGTGTGTGTGTGTGTGTGTGTGCATGTGATTGTGCGTGACTGTGTGTGACTGTGTGTCTGTGCCTAGTCAATGATAGTTACATTTTACAGCAACCAACAGTCTATTGAGTGGCTCATTTATTACTCCTACTATATCGGTGTAGCGTCTGTAGTGAGAGAGGATGGAGGGCTGGGGGGTTGCAGACAGACAGACAGACAAAGCAGTTGTGCGTTTCTGTGTGTGTTTGTGTAAAACCATATCCCAGGGTGTATCAACCTGTCCCATGGCTTCTGGCCTTTTACTGGAAGAGGAAGCGAGTGTGGTCATGTGACCAAAAATATTCAACATTTTCCCGCGTGAGTCATTTGGCTGGGAATGCCAACCCAGCTGGGATTGAGAACGTTGGGAATGTCATGCTGGCATCAGAAACATGAGGAAAATTAGAAATGTTCGGAAGAAGAGAATAGGAAAGGAGATCAGAGGGGATATGAAGAGAGGGGATGAGAGGAGAAGAGAATAGGAAAGGAGATCAGAGGGGATATGAAGAGAGGGGATGAGAGGAGAAGAATCCCAGAGCCGACTAGGGGAAAGATCTGTCGATGTGCCCTTGTGCAAGGCACTTAACCCTAATTGCTGCGAAGTCGCTCTGGATAAGAGTGTCTGCTAAATGAAAAATGAGAAGAGGGGATGAGAGAGGGGGTGAAGGGGAGAGGGGATGAGAGGAGAGAATAAGATGATAGGAGGAGAGGGGATAAGAGGAAAGGAGATAAGGGGGGAGAATGAGTTGGAGGGGAGAGAGCGAGAGGGATTAATACATCTGGACTGTTACTACAGGATATAACCTACTGTAGCTAGAGGACAAGAGATCTGGACTGTGACTACAGGATATAACCTACTGTAGCTAGAGGACAAGAGATCTGGACTGTGACTACAGGATATAACCTACTGTAGCTAGAGGACAAGAGATCTGGACTGTGACTGCAGGATAAAACCTACTGTAGCTAGAGGACAAGAGATCTGGACTGTGACTACAGGATATAACCTACTGTAGCTAGAGGACAAGAGATCTGGACTGTGGCTACAGGATATAACCTACTGTAGCTAGATTACAAGAGATCTGGACTGTCACTAGCTACAGTTGGTTATATCCTGTAGAGGACAAGATATCTGGACGGTGTTGGTTTGTGTAGGTGGACTGGTGTACATGTAGGCCCAGGTCTGTCAATGTGGTTTCAGTGTCTATGTTGTTCCTTTTCCTCTGCTCAGCAGTCACCACTCTCTGTAAACAGGAAGCAGCTCAAACAGCTCCTCAACCCTCAAACAGCTCCCCAAACAGCTCCTCAATCCTCAAACAGCTCCTCAAACAGCTCCTCAACCCTCAAACAGCTCCTCCATCCTCAAACAGCTCCTCAAACAGCTCCTCAATCCTCAAACAGCTCCTTCGTTGCTGCTGGAGTGAAACATGCTTTTATAAGCTCAATCATTGCACAACAATTCAAAATGCAATCGCGTGTTAAAAACTGTTTTTATGGCCATAATTAAAAAGAGCTACTATTTTTTTTTTTTTTACTGGTAATTAAAGCGTGCTTCCCATTCGCTAATCAAGTGCTGTTGCATCTTTAGAGCTCCTGTCTTTCTACATTTCATGTGACAGATATTTTCATCTCTGTCACATCAAACCTCTCGTATATATGCGTTGCACTGTTTTCCCGCTAACTCCATTATTGAACGAACATTCGCACGTAACCTACTGCCTTGTGCGCATTGATGCGCTTATGATGTGTAGAAATAATAGTTTATAAACATTATACGCTAAACGTTCTGATCTGTTTCATCAGCCTCATTGCTTTTTAAAGTTTTGTTTGTGTATCCTAGACCTACTGGTTGTATGGCTTTGGGATCTATCGTCCCACAACTGTCCCAGAGTCTGTTTTGAAAAGGCTATTTATTTTGTTGCACCAATAGAATAGGTCAACTTTTCTACTATGGGTGATTGTAGATTGACAGGCTAGTGATAATCGTTACTGGTCTTGTTGACCGAGGAAAAGTAAATGTGGACAGTTATTCTAACATCTTCAAATTAGTATCAGAATTTGATAGGAAGGACAGACGCTGTGTCATCCTGGAGTTGCATGTTCTGTTAAGATGAATTAACATAATGTGATTTCTGTCATCCTGAGCACTGTGGGTGTACGCCCTCATCAGGTTAAATTACTTAAATGTCTGGAAAATTTCAATGTTACCACCATACAGGTTGCAAAATAGTTTTTCGATGTGCCGATTCCTTGGCACGTGGTTTATGAACTGATATACAAAACAACGCTGGATTCAAAGCTTAGAGCTTTTCAACTGAAATGATTATACCGAATTCTTGTTGTGTGGGGAATGTTATGTGGGGATACAACCAATGGAATGTTATGTGGGTACAACCAATAGAATATTATCTGGGGATACAACCAATGGAATGTTATGTGGGGGATACAACCAATAGAATGTTATGTGGGGGATACAACCAATATAATGTTATGTGGGATACAACCAATGGAATGTTATGTGGGGGATACAACCAATAGAATGTTATGTGGGGATACAACCAATGGAATGTTATGTGGGGGATACAACCAATAGAATGTTATGTGGGGGATACAACCAATGGAATGTTATGTGGGGATACAACCAATGGAATGTTATGTGGGGATACAACCAATAGAATGTTATGTGGGGGATACAACCAATAGAATGTTATGTGGGGATACAACCAATGGAATGTTATGTGGGGGATACAACCAATAGAATGTTATGTGGGGGATACAACCAATAGAATGTTATGTGGGGATACAACCAATGGAATGTTATGTGGGGGATACAACCAATAGAATGTTATGAGGGGATACAACCAATAGAATGTTATGAGGGGATACAACCAATAGAATGTTATGTGGGGGGATACAACCAATAGAATGTTATGTGGGGGGATACAACCAATATAATGTTATGTGGGGGATACAACCAATATAATGTTATGGGGGATACAACCAATATAATGTTATGTGGGGGATACAACCAATAGAATGTTATGAGGGGATACAACCAATATAATGTTATGTGGGGGATACAACTAATAGAATGTTATGAGGGGATACAACCAATAGAATGTTATGTGGGGGATACAACCAATAGAATGTTATGTGGGGGATACAACTAATAGAATGTTATGAGGGGATACAACCAATAGAATGTTATGTGGGGGATACAACCAATAGAATGTTATGTGGAGGATACAACCAATAGAATGTTATGTGGAGGATACAACCAATAGAATGTTATGTGGGGGATACAACTAATAGAATGTTATGAGGGGATACAACCAATAGAATGTTATGTGGGGGATACAACCAATAGAATGTTATGTGGAGGATACAACCAATATAATGTTATGTTGGGGATACAACCAATAGAATGTTATGTGGGTACAACCAATATAATATTATCTGGGGATACAACCAATATAATGCTATGTGGGGGATACAACCAATAGAATGTTATGTGGGGGATACAACCAATAGAATGTTATGTGGAGGATACAACCAATAGAATGTTATGTGGAGGATACAACCAATATAATGTTATGTGGGGGATACAACTAATAGAATGTTATGAGGGGATACAACCAATAGAATGTTATGTGGGGGATACAACCACTAGAATGTTATGTGGGGGATACAACCACTAGAATGTTATGTGGGGGATACAACCAATATAATGTTATGGGGGATACAACCAATATAATGTTATGTGGGGGATACAACCAATAGAATGTTATGAGGGGATACAACCAATATAATGTTATGTGGGGGATACAACTAATAGAATGTTATGTGGGGATACAACCAATAGAATGTTATGTGGGGGATACAACCAATAGAATGTTATGTGGGGGATACAACCACTAGAATGTTATGTGGGGGATACAACCAATAGAATGTTATGTGGGGGATACAACCACTAGAATGTTATGTGGGGGATACAACTAATAGAATGTTATGAGGGGATACAACCAATAGAATGTTATGTGGGGGATACAACCACTAGAATGTTATGTGGGGGATACAACCAATAGAATGTTATGTGGGGGGATACAACCAATAGAATGTTATGTGGAGGATACAACCAATATAATGTTATGTGGGGGATACAACTAATAGAATGTTATGTGGGGGATACAACCAATGGAATGTTATGTGGAGGATACAACCAATAGAATGTTATGTGGAGGATACAACCAATGGAATGTTATGTGGTGATACAACCAATAGAATGTTATGTGGAGGATACAACCAATAGAATGTTATGTGGAGGATACAACCAATATAATGTTATGTGGGGGATACAACCAATAGAATGTTATGTGGGGGATACAACCAATAGAATGTTATGTGGAGGATACAACCAATAGAATGTTATGAGGGGATACAACCAATAGAATGTTATGTGGGGATACAACCAATGGAATGTTATGTGGAGGATACAACCAATATAATGTTATGTGGAGGATACAACCAATAGAATGTTATGAGGGGATACAACCAATAGAATGTTATGTGGAGGATACAACCAATAGAATGTTATGTGGGTACAACCAATAGAATGTTATGTGGGTACAACCAATAGATGGTATGTGGAGGATACAACCAATAGAATGTTATGTGGGGGATACAACCAATAGAATGTCATGAGGGGATACAACCAATAGAATGTTATGTGGGGATACAACCAATGGAATGTTAAGTGGAGGATACAACCAATGGAATGTTATGTGGGTACAACCAATAGAATGTTATGTGGGTACAACCAATAGATGGTATGTGGAGGATACAACCAATAGAATGTTATGTGGGGGATACAACCAATAGAATGTTATGTGGGGGATACAACCAATAGAATGTTATGTGGGGGGATACAACCAATAGAATGTTATGTGGAGGATACAACCAATATAATGTTATGTGGAGGATACAACCAATATAATGTTATGTGGGGGATACAACTAATAGAATGTTATGTGGGGGATACAACCAATGGAATGTTATGTGGAGGATACAACCAATAGAATGTTATGTGGAGGATACAACCAATGGAATGTTATGTGGTGATACAACCAATAGAATGTTATGTGGAGGATACAACCAATAGAATGTTATGTGGAGGATACAACCAATATAATGTTATGTGGGGGATACAACCAATAGAATGTTATGTGGGGGATACAACCAATAGAATGTTATGTGGAGGATACAACCAATATAATGTTATGTGGAGGATACAACCAATAGAATGTTATGAGGGGATACAACCAATAGAATGTTATGTGGGGATACAACCAGTGGAATGTTATGTGGAGGATACAACCAATAGAATGTTATGTGGGTACAACCAATATAATGTTATGTGGGTACAACCAATAGATGGTATGTGGAGGATACAACCAATAGAATGTTATGTGGGGGATACAACCAATAGAATGTCATGAGGGGATACAACCAATAGAATGTTATGTGGGGATACAACCAATGGAATGTTATGTGGAGGATACAACCAATGGAATGTTATGTGGGGGATACAACCAATAGAATGTCATGAGGGGATACAACCAATAGAATGTTATGAGGGGATACAACCAATATAATGTTATGTGGGGGATACAACTAATAGAATGTTATGTGGGGATACAACCAATAGAATGTTATGTGGGGGATACAACCAATTGAATGTTATGTGGGGGATACAACCACTAGAATGTTATGTGGGGGATACAACCAATAGAATGTTATGTGGGGGATACAACCACTAGAATGTTATGTGGGGGATACAACTAATAGAATGTTATGAGGGGATACAACCAATAGAATGTTATGTGGGGGATACAACCACTAGAATGTTATGTGGGGGATACAACCAATAGAATGTTATGTGGGGGGATACAACCAATAGAATGTTATGTGGTGTTATGGTGAGTAAATGAGGACCCAAAAGCGAACTAACTTAAACAGAGCTTCTTTAATAACCAAACATAGGTAGGCTCAGATAGACCGGCAGATTCCGACAGGACAGGACAAGGTTACAGCAAACATGACGATAGTCTGGCTCAGGCATGAAACACAAACAAACAAGAATCCGACAAGGACAGGAGCAGAAACAGAGAGAGATATAGGGACCTAATCAGAGGGAAAAAAGGGAACAGGTGGGGAACGGGGTGAATGGGTAGTTAGAGGAGACAAGGGACAGCTGGGGGAAAGCGGGGGAGAAAAGGTAACCTAACACGACCAGCAGAGGGAGACAGGGTGAAGGGAAAGGACAGAGACAAGACAACATGACAGTACCCCCCCACTCACCGAGCGCCTCCTGGCGCACTCGAGGAGGAAACCTGGCGGCAACGGAGGAAATCATCAATCAGCGCACGGTCCAGCACGTCCCGAGAGGGAACCCAACTCCTCTCCTCAGGACCGTACCCCTCCCAGTCAACTAGGTACTGATGACCACGGCCCCGAGGACGCATGTCCAAGATCTTACGGACCCTGTAGATAGGTGCGCCCTCGACAAGGATGGGGGGGGGGGGGGGAAGACGAGCGGGGGCGCGAAGAACGGGCTTAACACAGGAGACATGGAAGACCGGGTGGACGCGACGAAGATATCGCGGAAGAAGAAGTCGCACTGCGACAGGATTAATGACCTGAGAGATACGGAATGGACCAATGAACCGCGGGGTCAACTTGCGAGAAGCCGTCTTAAGGGGAAGGTTCTGAGTGGAGAGCCAAACTCTCTGACCGCGACAATACCTAGGGCTCTTAGTTCTACGCTTATTAGCAGCTCTCACAGTCTGCGCCCTATAACGGCAAAGTGCAGACCTGACCCTCTTCCAGGTGCGCTCGCAACGTTGGACAAAAGCCTGAGCGGAGGGGACGCTGGACTCGGCGAACTGAGATGAGAACAACGGAGGCTGGTACCCGAGGCTACTCTGAAAAGGAGATAGCCCGGTCGCAGACGAAGGAAGCGAGTTGTGGGCGTATTCTGCCCAGGGGAGCTGTTCTGACCAAGACGCAGGGTTGCGAAAAGAAAGACTGCGTAAGATGCGACCAATAGTCTGATTGGCCCGTTCTGCTTGACCGTTAGACTGGGGGTGAAAGCCGGAAGAGAGACTGACGGAAGCCCCAATCAAACGGCAAAACTCCCTCCAAAATTGAGACGTGAATTGCGGACCTCTGTCCGAAACGACGTCTGACGGAAGGCCATGAATTCTGAAAACATTCTCGATGATGATTTGTGCCGTCTCTTTAGCAGAAGGAAGCTTAGCAAGGGGAATGAAATGAGCCGCCTTAGAGAACCTATCGACAACCGTAAGAATAACAGTCTTCCCCGCTGACGAAGGCAGTCCGGTGACAAAATCTAAGGCGATGTGAGACCACGGTCGAGAGGGAATAGGAAGCGGCCTGAGACGGCCGGCAGGAGGAGAGTTACCGGACTTAGTCTGCGCGCAGACCGAACAAGCAGCCACGAAACGACGCGTGTCATGCTCCCGGGTGGGCCACCAGAAACGCTGGCGAATGGAAGCAAGCGTACCCCGAACGCCAGGGTGGCCGGCTAACTTGGCAGAGTGAGCCCACTGAAGAACGGCCAGACGAGTAGGAACGGGAACGAAAAGAAGGTTCCTAGGACAAGCGCGCGGCGACGGAGTTTGAGTGAGTGCTTGCTTTACCTGCCTCTCAATTCCCCAGACAGTCAACCCGACAACACGCCCCTCAGGGAGAATCCCCTCGGGGTCAGTGGAGGCTACTGAAGAACTGAAGAGACGAGACAAAGCATCAGGCTTGGTGTTCTTAGAGCCCGGACGATAAGAAATCACGAACTCGAAACGAGCGAAAAACAGCGCCCAACGCGCCTGACGCGCATTAAGTCGTTTGGCAGAACGGATGTACTCAAGGTTCCTATTAGTCCAAACGACAAAAGGAACGGTCGCCCCCTCCAACCACTGTCGCCATTCGCCTAGGGCTAACCGGATGGCGAGCAGTTCGCGGTTACCCACATCATAGTTACGTTCCGACGGCGACAGGCGATGAGAAAAATACGCGCATGGGTGGACCTTGTCGTCAGAGAGGGAGCGCTGAGAAAGGATGGCTCCCACTCCCACCTCTGACGCGTCAACCTCGACAACGAACTGTCTAGAGACGTCAGGTGTAACAAGGATAGGAGCGGATGTAAAACGATTCTTGAGGAGATCAAAAGCTCCCTGGGCGGAAACGGACCACTTAAAGCACGTCTTGACAGAAGTAAGGGCTGTGAGAGGAGCTGCCACCTGACCGAAATTACGGATGAAACGACGATAGAAGTTCGCGAAGCCGAGAAAGCGCTGCAGCTCGACGCGTGACTTAGGGACGGGCCAATCAATGACAGCTTGGACCTTAGCGGGATCCATCTTAATGCCTTCAGCGGAAATAACAGAACCGAGAAATGTGACGGAGGAGGCATGAAAAGTGCACTTCTCAGCCTTCACAAAAAGACAATTCTCTAAAAGGCGCTGGAGGACACGTCGAACGTGCTGAACATGAATCTGGAGTGACGGTGAAAAAATCAGGATATCGTCAAGGTAAACGAAAACAAAGATGTTCAGCATGTCTCTCAGGACATCATTGACTAATGCCTGAAAGACAGCTGGAGCGTTAGCGAGGCCGAAAGGAAGAACCCGGTATTCAAAGTGCCCTAACGGAGTGTTAAACGCCGTCTTCCACTCGTCCCCCTCCCTGATGCGCACGAGATGGTAAGCGTTACGAAGGTCCAACTTAGTGAAAAACCTGGCTCCCTGCAGGATCTCGAAGGCTGAAGACATAAGAGGAAGCGGATAACGATTCTTCACTGTTATGTCATTCAGCCCTCGATAATCTATGCAGGGACGCAGAGACCCGTCCTTCTTCTTGACAAAAAAAAACCCCGCTCCGGCGGGAGAGGAGGAGGGGACTATGGTACCGGCGTCAAGAGCTACAGACAAATAATCTTCGAGAGCCTTACGTTCGGGAGCCGACAGAGAGTATAGTCTACCCCGGGGGGGGGTGGTTCCCGGAAGGAGATCAATACTACAATCATACGACCGGTGTGGAGGAAGAGAGGTGGCCCTGGACCGACTGAACACCGTGCGCAGATCGTGATATTCCTCCGGCACCCCTGTCAAATCACCAGGCTCCTCCTGTGAAGAAGAGACAGAGGAAACAGGAGGGATAGCAGACATTAAACATTTCACATGACAAGAGACGTTCCAGGAGAGGATAGAATTACTAGACCAATTAATGGAAGGATTATGACAAACTAGCCAGGGATGGCCCAAAACAACAGGTGTAAAAGGTGAACGAAAAATTAAAAAAGAAATGGTTTCACTATGATTACCAGAAACAGTGAGGGTTAAAGGTAGCGTCTCACGCTGAATCCTGGGGAGAGGACTACCATCCAGGGCGAACAAGGCCGTGGGCTCCTTTAACTGTCTGAGAGGAATGTCATGTTCCCGAGCCCAGGTCTCGTCCATAAAACAGCCCTCCGCCCCAGAGTCTATTAAGGCACTGCAGGAAGCTGACGAACCGGTCCAGCGTAGATGGACCGACAAGGTAGTGCAGGATCTTGAAGGAGAGACAGGAGTAGTAGCGCTCACCAGTAGCCCTCCGCTTACTGACGAGCTCTGGCCTTTTACTGGACATGAAGTGACAAAATGACCAGCGGAACCGCAATAGAGACAGAGGCGGTTGGTGATTCTCCGTTCCCTCTCCTCAGTCGAGATGCGGATACCTCCCAGCTGCATGGGCTCAGCACCCGAGCCGGCAGAGGAAGATGGTAGTGATGCGGAGAGGGAGGCGACGGAGAGCGCGAGCTCCTTTCCACGAGCTCGGTGACGAAGATCAACCCGTCGCTCAATGCGAATAGCGAGTTCAATCAAGGAATCCACGCTGGAAGGAACCTCCCGGGAGAGAATCTCATCCTTTACCTCTGCGCGGAAACCCTCCAGAAGACGAGCGAGCAAGGCCGGCTCATTCCAGCCACTGGAGACAGCAAGAGTGCGAAACTCAATAGAGTAGTCTGTTATGGATCGATTGCCTTGACATAGGGAAGACAGGGCCCTGGAAGCCTCCTCCCCAAAAACAGATCGATCAAAAACCCGTATCATCTCCTCCTTAAAGTCTTGATACTGGTTAGTACACTCAGCCCTTGCCTCCCAGATTGCCGTGCCCCACTCACGAGCCCGTCCAATAAGGAGAGATATGACGTAGGCGACACGAGCAGTGCTCCTGGAGTAAGTGTTGGGCTGGAGAGAAAACACAATATCACACTGGGTGAGGAACGAGCGGCATTCAGTGGGCTCCCCAGAGTAACACGGCGGGTTATTGATTCTGGGCTCCGGAGATTCGAAAGCCCTGGAAGTGGCCGGTGGATCGAGGCGGAGATGGTGAACCTGTTCTGTGAGGTTGGAGACTTGGGTGGCCAGGGTCTCAACGGCATGTCGAGCAGCAGACAATTCCTGCTTGTGTCTGCCTAGCATCGCTCCCTGGATCTCGACGGCTGAGTGGAGAGGATCCGAAGTCGCTGGGTCCATTCTTGGTCGGATTCTTCTGTTATGGTGAGTAAATGAGGACCCAAAAGCGAACTAACTTAAACAGAGCTTCTTTAATAACCAAACATAGGTAGGCTCAGATAGACCGGCAGATTCCGACAGGACAGGACAAGGTTACAGCAAACATGACGATAGTCTGGCTCAGGCATGAAACACAAACAAACAAGAATCCGACAAGGACAGGAGCAGAAACAGAGAGAGATATAGGGACCTAATCAGAGGGAAAAAAGGGAACAGGTGGGGAACGGGGTGAATGGGTAGTTAGAGGAGACAAGGGACAGCTGGGGGAAAGCGGGGGAGAAAAGGTAACCTAACACGACCAGCAGAGGGAGACAGGGTGAAGGGAAAGGACAGAGACAAGACAACATGACATGTGGAGGATACAACCAATATAATGTTATGTGGGGGATACAACTAATAGAATGTTATGTGGGGGATACAACCAATGGAATGTTATGTGGAGGATACAACCAATAGAATGTTATGTGGAGGATACAACCAATGGAATGTTATGTGGTGATACAACCAATAGAATGTTATGTGGAGGATACAACCAATATAATGTTATGTGGAGGATACAACCAATATAATGTTATGTGGGGGATACAACCAATAGAATGTTATGTGGGGGATACAACCAATAGAATGTTATGTGGAGGATACAACCAATAGAATGTTATGAGGGGATACAACCAATAGAATGTTATGTGGGGATACAACCAATGGAAAGTTATGTGGAGGATACAACCAATATAATGTTATGTGGAGGATACAACCAATAGAATGTTATGAGGGGATACAACCAATAGAATGTTATGTGGGGATACAACCAGTGGAATGTTATGTGGAGGATACAACCAATAGAATGTTATGTGGGTACAACCAATAGAATGTTATGTGGGTACAACCAATAGATGGTATGTGGAGGATACAACCAATAGAATGTTATGTGGGGGATACAACCAATAGAATGTCATGAGGGGATACAACCAATAGAATGTTATGTGGGGATACAACCAATGGAATGTTATGTGGAGGATACAACCAATGGAATGTTATGTGGGTACAACCAATAGAATGTTATGTGGGTACAACCAATAGATGGTATGTGGAGGATACAACCAATAGAATGTTATGTGGGGGATACAACCAATAGAATGTTATGTGGGGGATACAACCAATAGAATGTTATGTGGGGGGATACAACCAATAGAATGTTATGTGGAGGATACAACCAATATAATGTTATGTGGGGGATACAACTAATAGAATGTTATGTGGGGGATACAACCAATGGAATGTTATGTGGAGGATACAACCAATAGAATGTTATGTGGAGGATACAACCAATGGAATGTTATGTGGTGATA
Source organism: Oncorhynchus mykiss (assembly GCF_057628025.1). Lineage (NCBI taxonomy): Eukaryota > Metazoa > Chordata > Actinopteri > Salmoniformes > Salmonidae > Oncorhynchus > Oncorhynchus mykiss. Next base: position 17,072,700 of record NC_143024.1, read on the forward strand.
CAACCAATACAATGTTATGTGGAGGATACAACCAATAGAATGTTATGTGGAGGATACAACCAATATAATGTTATGTGGGGGATACAACCAATAGAATGTTATGTGGGGGATACAACCAATAGAATGTTATGTGGAGGATACAACCAATAGAATGTTATGAGGGGATACAACCAATAGAATGTTATGTGGGGATACAACCAATGGAATGTTATGTGGAGGATACAACCAATATAATGTTATGTGGAGGATACAACCAATAGAATGTTATGAGGGGATACAACCAATAGAATGTTATGTGGGGATACAACCAGTGGAATGTTATGTGGAGGATACAACCAATAGAATGTTATGTGGGTACAACCAATAGAATGTTATGTGGGTACAACCAATAGATGGTATGTGGAGGATACAACCAATAGAATGTTATGTGGGGGATACAACCAATAGAATGGCATGAGGGGATACAACCAATAGAATGTTATGTGGGGATACAACCAATGGAATGTTATGTGGAGGATACAACCAATGGAATGTTATGTGGGTACAACCAATAGAATGTTATGTGGGTACAACCAATAGATGGTATGTGGAGGATACAACCAATAGAATGTTATGTGGGGGATACAACCAATAGAATGTTATGTGGGGGATACAACCAATAGAATGTTATGTGGGGGATACAATCACTAGAATGTTATGTGGGGGATACAACCAATAGAATGTTATGAGGGGATACAACCACTAGAATGTTATGTGGGGGACACAACCAATAGAATGTTATGTGCGGGATACAACCAATAGAATGTTATGTGGGGGATACAACCAATAGAATGTTATGTGGAGGATACAACCAATGGAATGTTATGTGGGGGATACAACCAATAGAAAGTGTATGTGGAGGATACAACCAATAGAATGTTATGTGGAGGATACAACCTATAGAATGTTATGTGGGGATACAACCAATAGAATGTTATGTGGGGATACAACCAATAGAATGTTATGAGGGGATACAACCAATAGAATGTTATGTGGGTACAACCAATAGAATATTATGTGGGGGATACAACCAATAGAATGTTATGAGGGGATACAACCATCCCAGTTGTCCAGGTTTGGCTGTGAAGAGACAGAATCATTACATCACTTGTTTTGGTACTGTTCATAGTGGAGGTCAGCCGATTAATTGGAATGGCCGATTAATTAGGGCCGATTTCAAGTTTTCATAACAATGGTAAATCTGTATTTTTGGACGCCGATTTTTATTTTTATTCTTAAATATATATTTTCACAACTAGGCAAGTCAGTTAAGAACACTTTCTTATTTTCAATGATGGCCTAGGAACGGTGGGTTAACTGCTTTGTTCAGGGGCAGAACGACAGATTTGTACCTTGTCAGCTCAGGGATTCAATCTTGCAACCTTACGGTTAACTAGTCCAACGCTCTAACCACCTGCCTCACGAGGAGCCCGCCTGTTACGCGAATGCAGTAAGAAGCCAAACTAAGTTGCTAGCTAGAATTTAACTGGTCTTATAGAAAACAATCAATCAATCATAATCACTAGTTGGTCATGGTTGATGATATTACTAGTTTATCTAGCGTGTCCTGCGTTGCATATAATCGATGCGGTGCGCATTCGCGAAAAAGGACTGTCATTGCTCCAACGTGTACCTAACCATGAACATCAATGCCTTTCTTAAAATCAATACACAAGTATATATTTTTAAACCTGCATATTTAGCTAAAATAAATCCAGGTTAGCAGGCAATATTAACCAGGTGAAATTGTGTCACTTCTCTTGCGTTCATTGCACGCAGAGTCAGGGTATATGCAACAGTTTGGGCCGCTTGGCTCGTTGCGAACTAATTTGCCAGAATTGTACGCAATTATGACATAACATTGAAGGTTGTACAATGTAACAAGAATATTTAGACTTATGGATGCCACCCGTTAGAAAAAATACAGAACGGTTCCGTATTTCACTGAAGGAATAAACTTTTTGTTTTCGAAATGATAGTTTCTGGATTCGACCATAATAATGACCTAAGGCTCGTATTTCTGTGTGTTATTATGTTATAATTAAGTCTATGATTTGATAGAGCAGTCTGACTGAGCGATGGTAGGCACCAGCAGGCTCGTTAGCATTCATTCAAACGGCACTTTCGTGCGTTTTGCCAGCAGCTCTACGCAATGCTTTAAGCATTGCGCTGTTTATGACTTCAAGCCTATCATCTCCCTAGATTAGGCTGGTGTAACTGCTGTGAAATAGCTAGCTAGTTAGCGGGGTGCGCGCTAATAGTGTTTCACATGTCACTCGCTTTGAGACTTGGAGTAGTTGTTCCCCTTGCTCTGCAAGGGCCGCAGCTTTTGTGGAGCGATGGGTAACGATGCTTCGAGGGTGGCTGTTGTTGATGTGTTCCTGGTTCGAGCCCAGGTAGCGGCGAGGAGAGATGGAAGTTATACTGTTACACTGGCAATACTAAAGTGCCTATAAGAACATCCAGTCAAAGGTTAATCAAAGGTTAATCAAATTAATCAAAGGTTAATGAAATACAAATGGTATAGAGAGAAATAGTCCTATAATTCCTAGAATAACTATAACCTAAATCTTCTTACCTGGGACTATTGAAGACTCATGTTAAAAGGAACCACCAGCTTTCATATGTTCTCATGTTCTGAGCAAGGAACTGAAACGTTAGCTTTCTTACATGGCATATTGCACTTTTACTTTCTTCTCCAACACTTTGTTTTTGCATTATTTAAACCAAATTGAACATGTTTCATTATTTATTTGAGGCTAAATTGCTTTTATTGATGTATTATATTAAGTTAAAATAAGTGTTCATTCAGTATTGTTGTAATTGTCATTATTACAAAAAAATAATAAGGGAGATTGGGTGGGCTACTTACAGATGGACTATGTACAGCTGCAGCGATCGGTTAGCTGATCAGATAGCTGATGCTTAAAGTTAGTGAGGGAAATATAAGTCTCCAACTTCAGCGATTTTTGCAATTCGTTCCAGTCATTGGCAGCAGAGAACTGGAAGGAAAGGCGGCCAAAGGAGGTGTTGGCTTTGGGGATGACCAGTGAGATATACCTGCTGGAGAGCGTGCTACAGGTGGGTGCTGTTGATGGGAAGGGTTGAGGGTGGGACTAAAATAAATAGATAACTAGTGTGAAATGTGCCATGTGTTTAATGTAGATAGTATGTATCAACTAGAAGTAGAAGCCTAAGTATTGTTGTCCATTAATTTACTCCAATTAGGACAGGGGTGGAAGGGTTAAGGGAACATAATACAATAGAATGTTTGTTTAAAAAAAAAAGTATTGGGGGATTGGAAATGATACAGACAATTACATTGAAAGAACCCACACTCTATCTGCAGTATTACAGCTGATCTTCCCTTGAAAATAAATAATCATTATTTGCTGCCGGTCAAATGTCCGGAGCCACATTTTCCTAACGGAAACCCTGGTGTGTGTGTTGGCATTGTCATTGTTGTTGAGAGCAGAGGATGTCGTCCTTGGAGACCTCTCTGTTTCGGCATACGCTAGCCTCTGACACACACTTACACAGGCGCGCACACACACACACACACTTGTGGACTGTGAACAGACAGCTGGGCTGGCACACAAGCTCATACTCGAACACACACATGCCTCCACAACACACACACAACAGACATACTGCCATGGCCTAACTGCTTGCTGATGGCCAGACAGCTGTTGCTACAACAGTTACACAGCCAACTCCTTTCAGATCTCCTCTTCTACCACTCTTTCTCTCTCTTCTCTCTTCTCTTTCTCTCTCTTTCTCTCTCTCTCTCTCTCTTTCTCTCTCTCTCTCTCTCTCTCTCGCTCTCTCTCTCTCTCTCTTCCAGCTACTAGTGTGGTTGCCATGGTGGTTCTGTGAAGAGTGGTTGCTGGGCTGTGGACAGAGAAAGAGAGAGAGAAGGATGAAGGGGGGTTCTACAGCCATTCTGAGCTGACTTTACATGCTCAGAATGGCCTGACTGTGCTGAAATGGAACTCCTCCACCATGTTTAGTTCCAGAACAGTGGAGCTGTTTATTATCTGTGTTAAGGTACCATACGAGTGTGTGGAGAGAGGACTGTCCTCTACGCTCCTACGCTCCTGATATCCTAACACTTCAAATACTCCTACACCCCGAGTGTGCCCCTCTGTCTCTCTCCTTCCTCAGGAATGGTATTTATACAGACAGAATGGAAACAGGGCAGCGTGGGAGAGGAGGAGAGAATGCAGAGGAGAAAGGAAAGGAGGGTGTTGGCTGAGACTGGATTCTGTAGTGCTGTTGGGGCTAGACGGAGGAGAGAAGAGGAGATGAGAGGAGAGAAGAAGGGAGGAGAGGAGAGGAGAGAATAAGGTAGGAGAGGAGAGAAGGGAGAGAGGAGAGGAGAGAATAATGGAAGAGAGGAGAGAAGAAGAGACGAAGGGAGGAGAGAATAAGGGAGGAGAGGAGAGAAGGAGGGATGGAGGAGAGGAGAGAAGAAGGGAGGAGAGGGGTTCTAGAGAGTGATGTCATAGCATGCGTCAGGGTTTGTGGTTTTGACAGGCATAGCTGGAGCGGCCTGTTAATCACCATGATAATCACCCGACACGGCCCCCAACCTCTGTCTCTCAGTCCCCGTTGAGCTAACGTCTAGTTCTACCTTCCATTGACACAGTCACACCTGGACGGCTGCCTCACTGAGCTGGGGCTACACATGACATGTATGTAGTCTGAAGAACGCCTCAGTGCCTTTAGGAAACATCACATCTCAGTGACATATGAGCGTCTAACGGTTGATTATTTATGTTTTAGCGTGTTTATATGACAGTATATGTTGTTTTGAGCGGATGCGTAGGGGTGACATTTGATGCGTTTGGGTGACATAACATGTATGTTGTTGTAGCATGTTGATGCTCTTTACCGCTGCGCGCGCGTGGGTCTGTGTTTATGCAGATGTGAGAGAGAACATAGTATGTCCCAAAGCTAAGTCAGTCTGTGTGGCACGTGCAAGCGCTTGTCCATGTGTGTGTGTGAGAGCAGAGAATGTGTAATATGTTGTGTGTAGTATGTCAGACAGACATTATATAATGTTTTGAGGCTCTCTGTTAGTGCCCTCAACTCTCTGTTAGAGCTCTCTACTCTCCTTTAGTGCTCTATACTCTCTGTTAGGGCTATCTACTCTCTGTTAGAGCTCTCTACTCTCTGTTAGAGCCCTCTAGTCTCTGTTCGAGCTCTCTACTCTCTGTTAGTGCTCTCTACTCTCTGTTAGAGCCCTCTATTCTTTGTTAGAGCTCTCTACTCTCTGTTAGAGCTCTCTACTCTCTGTTAGTGCTCTCAACTCTCTGTTAGAGCTCTCTACTCTCTGTTAGAGCTCTCTACTCTCTGTTAGTGCTCTCTACTCTCTGTTAGAACTCTCTACTCTCTGTTAGAGCTCTCTACTCTCTGTTAGAGCTCTCTACTCTCTGTTTGTGCTCTACTCTCTGTTTGTGCTCTCTACTCTCCGTTAGTGCTCTCTACTCTCTGTTAGGGCTCTCTACTCTCTGTTAGAGCTCTCCACTCTCTGTTAGAGCTCTCTACTCTCTGTTAGTGCTCTCTACTCTCTGTTAGAGCCCTTTACTCTCTGTTAGAGCCCTCTATTCTCTGTTAGAGCCCTCTATTCTCTGTTAGAGCTCTCTACTGTCTGTTAGAGCCCTCTATTCTCTGTTAGAGCTCTCTACTCTCTGTTAGAACCCTCTACTATCTGTTAGAACCCTCTACTCTCTGTTAGAGCTATCTACTCTCTGTGGAATGTGTTGTTGGTAGACCTGGCTGTCTGCTTTGGAGAGGAGCCTAGTGACTGCTATCTGCTTCACTGTTATTAACACCTCACACACCTGACCTCACACACACAAAACCACACAAGCACACTTACACAGACAGACACACACATATCTACACACACTCACTGGGCTAGAGAACGCAAACTGGCAGGAGATTCAGTGAGCCACTGGCTTGAGAAGATGGGGGGGAGGGAGGGAGGGAGGGAGAATTAGAGAGATGCATGGACATCCTCCTATCATTGGTACTAGATAGGGTGATGTTTTGTGCTGCCTGCCTGGGTCTGGAGGGATGGATGGATGCAGGTTGGTGATGATTGCCAGGCAGTGTAGCAGTGTATTTATAGATGCTCTCCTTGCTTGTTCTTCTCTAATCTTCACATTACACTACAACTGAAACACTCATTTTCTAGCTCTGCATCACAGAGCATGGTGTGTGTGTCGAGGGGGTTACACACACACACACACACACACACACACACACACACACACACACACACACACACACACACACACACACACACACACACACACACACACAGCCCACTGGGCACACACTGGTTGAATTAACGTTGTTTCCATATAATTTAAATGAAATGACTTTGAACCAACGTGGAATAGACGTTGACTTGACGTCTGTTCCCAGTGGGAGATCTCTTTGCCATCAGACGCTGAAGGACGACATTATCTGCTACAGTGGAAACCCAATGCCTCGCATTCACACATTCTGTCAGGATAAAGCCCCACTAGACCAGACTGATGTCTTGGTTGTATGTAGGCCAAGGACCAGACTGTGGTTCTGGAGGGCGACATTCTCTCTCTCTCTCTCTGTCTCTCTCTTACTCTCTCTTTCTCTGTCTCTCTCACTGTCTCTCTCACTGTCTCTCTCTCCCTCTGTCTCTCTCTTTCTCTGTCTCTCTCTTTCTCTGTCTCTCTCCCCCTCTGTCTCTCAGTCTCTGTCTCTTTCTCTCTGTCTCTCAGTCTCTGTCTCTTTCGCTCTGTCTCTCTCGCTCTCTGTCTCTCTGTCTCTGTCTCTCTCTCTCTGTCTCTCTGTCTCTCTTTCTCTTTCTCTCTTTCTCTGGGGGGGTTTATTTCTGTTTGTCAGAAATAGAAGATTAATCCCCTGAAATGAGCAGCTCTGAGAATCTTCACCCCTCCCTCAATCCATTCCTCATGCGTCACTCCGGCCTCTCATCCTGCTGCTGGTTCTTGAGCCTCCAGTGTAGCGTGTGTGTGTGTGTGTGTGTGTGTGTGTGTGTGTGGGGTGTGTGTGTGTGTGTCTTTGTACCATCACAGGTTCATCTTTGGCTGGATGTTATTTGTCTTCTTTGATTGAAATATATTTGAGCCCATTGAAACCATAGAGGATTGGTCTTGGGAGGTGAGACATACTGAGGCGGCTGTGAAGCTGTGAGCAGTGAATAATGCTGATGACAGAGATGATCTGGATCCTGCTCTATGTTCTGAGTGATAGACAGCCAGGTGATATGATGTGATGGTGATGATGCGTTTCCTGCCACAGAGGGAAGTGGTGAAGGAAGTGTGTGTTAGCCTGTTGAGTGACACGCCGTCTGATCTCTCTTCCGCTCCCCGTGACGCCGTTCGTTCTCTCTCTCTGGATGACGTCACTCCTGCGTGTGTGTGTCCCTGAGGTGTGATGGGAACACTGTGGCGGTGGGTTGGGCCAGGTCGGGTCCAGAGTGATGGGTCAGGATGGGAAAACCATCGAGTAGGAACATGTCGTGTCCACACAGAGGAGAGGAGTGAGAGACAGATCACTGAACAGGGGCTTCCTGAGCCCTTCTGAACTCTCACACTGTAGAAGGCTGTAAACCACACGCCAGTGGACACTGTCCCTGATGCAGTGAAACAAATAGAATTAACATTGAAGAATGAAGTGAGCTTTATGCAACATGTTTCCGGATACAGACCCATCACACCTCTTTGTTGGTCTGAAGTCTGACGAGTTAGTCTTGTTTCTACGTTAAACCACACTAGTCTTCTCATGGTCTTGCCAGTGGGGCGACACTTGGACTCAGGTCTGTACTGTCTGTGTCTGTATGTGTGAGGGAGTTGCTTGAAGACTGACCAATGTGTTTCTGTGTCTCCAGGGAGCATGTTTGAGTGACAAGCGAAGGAGGAAGTGGGATCTCTGAAGCTCCTCCCCCTGCTGGTGGAGCCTCTGTACATCTGGACCAGAGACCCCTTTACTCAGCAGGACAGGTACAGCTGTGTGTGTGTGTGTGTGAGAGAGGACCAGTTCTGTTAGTTTTACTACTACAGCTTTCACATGGCTAAACTGTAGTCATCCGACATTGACTCCACCAGGTCAATATGACACAGAGGGGCTGATAGAAGTCTGCTGGGTCAAACTGCTCACAGAGATGCTTGTGTGTGTGTGTGTGTGTGTGTGTGTGTGTGTGTGTGTGTGTGTGTGTGTGTGTGTGTGTGTGCGCAAAGCCTCAGAGATGTAGTCACCACGCCCTAATTACAAGAGCAATTAAAAGAGCAATTACACAGGATTCATAGAGGCCAGGGGGAGGAGGGGAGTTGTGGTTTATAAGACTGGTTGTGTGTGTGTTGGTGCTAGGAAACACCGTCACAGTGACAGTAATGTGTATTGATTCCAGTCCTAAAATGCCTGAGTGAATTGAGATTGAAGTGTTTCATTCCACTTTGCATTGGTGCCAAGCTTTGCATCAGTAATCAATTTGACAGTGCTTTTATTTTGCCTTTGTGGGCAGTTTCTCTCTCTTTACCCCTTCCTCTACCTCCCTCTACCTCCCTCTACCTTCCTCTCACTCCCTCTCACTCCCTCTACCTCCCTCTACCTCCCTATCACTCCCTCTACCTCCCTCTACTTCCCTCTACCTCCCTCTACCTCCCTCTACCTTCCTCTACCTCCCTCTACCTCCCTCTACCTCCCTCTACCTTCCTCTACCTCCCTCTACCTCCCTCTACCTCCCTCTACCTTCCTCTACCTTCCTCTACCTCCCTCTACCTCCCTCTACCTCCCTCTACCTTCCTCTACCTTCCTCTACCTTCCTCTACCTCCCTCTACCTTCCTCTACCTTCCTCTACCTACCTCTACCTCCCTCTACCTCCCTCTACCTCCCTCTACCTCCCTCTACCTTCCTCTACCTTCCTCTACCTTCCTCTACCTACCTCTACCTCCCTCTACCTTCCTGTACCTCCCTCTACCTCCCTCTACCTCCCTCTACCTTCCTCTACCTACCTCTACCTCCCTCTACCTTCCTCTACCTTCCTCTACCTCCCTCTACCTTCCTCTACCTCCCTCTACCTTCCTCTACCTCCCTCTACCTTCTTCTACCTCCCTCTACCTTCCTCTCACTCCCTCTCACTCCCTCTCACTCCCTCTACCTCCCTCCCCCTATCACTCCCTCTACCTCCCTCCCTCCCTCTACCTCCCTCCCTCTACCTCCCTCCCCCTCCCTCTACCCCTCTCCCTGTACCTCCCTCCCTCTACCTCCCTCCCCCTCCCTCTACCTCCCCCTCCCTCTCCCTCCCCCTCCCTTTACCTCCCTCTACCGCCTTCCCCCTCCTTCTACCTCCCTCCCCCTCCCTCTACCTCCCTCTACCGCCTTACCCCTCCTTCTACCTCCCTCCCCCTCCCTCTACCTCCCCCCTCTACCTTCCTCTACCGCCTTCCCCCTCCTTCTACCTCCCTCCCTCTCCCCCTCCCTCCCTCTACCTCCCTCCCCCTCCCTCTACCTCCCTCCCCCTCTACCTCCCCCTCCTTCTACCTCCCTTCCCCTCTACCTCCCTCTACCTCCTCTCACTCTCCCTCCCTCTACCTCCCTCCCCCTCCCTCTATCTCCCTCCCTCTACCTCCCCCTCCCTCTCCCTCCCCCTCTCTCTACCTCCCTCTACCGCCTTCCCTCTCCCTCTACCGCCTTCCCCCTCTACCTCCCCCTCCCTCTCACTCCCCCTCCCTCTACCTCCCTCTATCTCCCTCCCCTCCCTCTATCTCCCTCTACCACCTTCCCCCTCCTTCTACCTCCCTTCCCTTCTACCTCCCTCTACCTCCCCTCACTCTCCCTCCCTCCCCCTCCCTCTACCTCCCCCTCCTTCTACCTCCCTCTACCTCCCTCCCCCTCTACCTCCCTCCCGCTCCCCCTTCCCCTCCCTCTCTCTCTGTGTGTCTAGAGTAAGTCTGAGCTCTTGACCCCCACGAGGTTCTGACCTGAAACTGAACCGTAGCCGCGTCCTAGAGAGAGACTGATTCAGAAGTGTGTGTGTGTGTGTGTGTGTGTTAGGGCTGTGACAGTCCTGGTCAGTCAAACAACTGTGTCTCCGTAATAACCGTCCGAATAGCAAAAAAAATAATTGGGGGGGGGACACATTTTCTCCTCTCCTCTGCATGTGCTGCCATAGAAATAGAATGAGTAGAATGGGCATAATGGGTGGACTGGCAGGAATTGCGAGTGTACTCATAGGAGCAAAACAGGAAGTAAAAACAGGAAGTAAAAGCAGGAAATATACTCTGTGATTTGCTGATTCAACTCAAATGACTAGGGATGTGCATCTCTCCTTACAAGCATGATTTGACACACATCTAGATACATGGGCTCCGATATGATACAGGAACGATACGTTTCAAACCAAAAGTATCGGTGCGATTCGGTTTGAATAGGGGAAGGAATTGATGTGATTGAGTTCGATACCATTCGATCCATTAACATTTGTTGCATGAACACATTCATTATATTGCATAGCTTTGGATTTGAAAAGCGAATGGTTTTGACCGTTTGCAAAGTTCCGGAGGAGAGCTGGTGTTCTCCTGCTCAGACTCAGACCACAGGCCTACAGGGCAGCTGTCCTAGTTAGGAAATTACAACTTTATCATGTTCATGTAAAAATGGAAGCAGAACTACCAAAACAATGTGTTATGGTGAATCTGGCCATCTAAAAGCCCAATCAGCAGTAAGATGTGCAGTCTGTAGGATGTGAGTTGTGTCCACTCTGGTAGCCTACACAAGTCTGTCAGTAAAACACCCTTTTCTACAATGACCCAGCAAATGACATTGTCACCCAACTAATAAAGCCTATGATTTGACATTGTCACCCAACTAATAATGCCTATGATTTGACATTGTCACCCAACTAATAAAGCCTATGATTTGACATTGTCACCCAACTAATAAAGCCTATGATTTGACATTGTCACCCAACTAATAATGCCTATGATTTGACATTGTCACCCAACTAATAAAGCCTATGATTTGACATTGTCACCCAACTAATAATGCCTATGATTTGACATTGTCACCCAACTAATAAAGCCTATGATTTGACATTGTCACCCAACTAATAAAGCCTATGATTTGACATTGTCACCCAACTAATAAAGCCTATGATTTGACATTGTCACCCAACTAATAATGCCTATGATTTGACATTGTCACCCAACTAATAAAGCCTATGATTTGACATGGTCACCCAACTAATAATGCCTATGATTTGACATTGTCACCCAACTAATAAAGCCTATGATTTGACATTGTCACCCAACTAATAAAGCCTATGATTTGACATTGTCACCCAACTAATAAAGCCTATGATTTGACATTGTCACCCAACTAATAAAGCCTATGATTTGACATTGTCACCCAACTAATAAAGCCTATGATTTGACATTGTCACCCAACTAATAATGCCTATGATTTGACATTGTCACCCAACTAATAAAGCCTATGATTTGACATTGTCACCCAACTAATAATGCCTATGATTTGACATTGTCACCCAACTAATAAAGCCTATGATTTGACATTGTCACCCAACTAATAATGCCTATGATTTGACATTGTCACCCAACTAATAAAGCCTATGATTTGACATTGTCACCCAACTAATAATGCCTATGATTTGACATTGCGAGAGCCATTTTCCATGCGTTTGAATGCTGAAGGCGCCGTGCAGATATAGGAGTATTTGATCGGGGAGGTTCTGGTTGGCGTGAACAGCTGTGCTCTGTATGCACAGCTGTAATCTGACTTGGAGATCAATACGGTCATAAGCATTTCCTGCTTAGTTCAATAGGAGCATCTATTAAGTCACAAAAGATTCCAGATATTTTCAGAGGGGAAATAAAAGGATGTGAGTAAACAACGTCAGTGAACTGGTTCGTAACGTTTGAATGGTTTTTCTGGCTGATTCATGCTACATTTGGATGGGTTTGGGCTCCACGGGCCGATGCACTCGTATCTTTAACATTTGAACCGGGGAACCATGCATATTTCAGTCAGCTGTTCATTCCCAACTCAGACTTGTTTTAGAATAGTTTTTATTACAAATAATTAACGGTTATGACGTCTTCATCCGTCATTTACATGGTAATTGTGCAAGCCCTAGTGTGTGTGTGTGTGTGTGTGTGCCTGGGCTGCTCACACAAACACACTATGATCATTTATGACCGTGTGTGTGTGTTTGTGTGTGCTTGATAATGCACTGGGTTCTAAATTCTGGTGTCATGACAACGCTCGACACACGCACACAGGACACACCGAGAATCCCATTGAGCACATTCCTCATAGCAACTCCATAAATCCTTGAGTAGTGAACATCTCCAAGCCTCAGAGGATCATTATTCTCTGGCTGTAACCTAGTAGTTGTGCAATCTCCCTCGAACGGAGGATTAAACCAGCAGAGGAAGGAGAGAAGAAGAGAGGAGGGGATCTCCTCTGTGAAGGCAAGTATTGATGGCAACCACTCTGGAAAGGACAAAACGTAATGGAGAGAGGGGAGGGGAGATGGGAGGGGGGAGGGGAGATGAGAGAGGGGAGAGAGGGGAGGGGAGATGAGAGAGGGGGGAGGGGAGATGAGAGGGGGGAGGGGAGATGGGAGGGGGGAGGGGAGATGAGAGAGGGGAGGGGAGATGAAAGAGGGGAGGGGAGAGGAGAGAGGGGAGGGGAGGGGAGATGAGAGGGGAGGGGAGATGAGAGAGGGGAGAGGGGAGGGGAAATGAGAGAGGGAAGATGAGAGAGGGATGTTAATCGAAGGGAGGGGGAAATGGAGTGAAGATATGGAGATGAAGAAGGTAGAGAGAAAAGAAAGAGGGAGGGATTTGAGACATAGAGAGAGAGAGAGAGAGACAGAGAGAGAGAGGGGGGGTTGTCTGTGTTGTGTCAGAGAGGCAGTCTATTTTTGTCAGAGACTGCAAATACTAACAAACCTGATATGTAATATAGACACTCTGACTCACTCACACACACACACACACACACACACACACACAGACACACACACAGTGAGCCAGGAGCCTGCGTGAGCATGGACGACATAGTGGGGTGTCCTCTGCCATCCCTGATTAGAAATACAGTCTGCAGAGAAGGCAAGCTGAGGGACTGTGTGTGTGTGTGTGTGTGTGTGTGCTAGAGGTTGACCGATTAATCGGAATGGCCAATTTAATTAGGGACTATTTCAAGTTTTCATAACGATCAGAAATCGGTATTTTTGGGCGCCGATTTTGCAGATTCAAATTTTTTAATATATTTTTTTACACATTTTATTTAACTAGCCAAGTCAGTTAACAACACATTATTATTTTCAACGACGGCCTAGGAACAGTGGGTTAACTGCCTTGTTCAGGGGCAGAACGACAGATTTTTACCTTGTCAGCTCAGGGATTCAATCTTGCAACCTTACAGTTAACTAGTCCAACGCTCTAACCACCTGATTAGCACCTGAGGCTGCCTGTTACGCGAATGCAGTAAGCCAAGGTAAGTTGCTAGCTAGCATTAAACTTATCTTATAAAAAACAATCAATCAACGACTGTCGTTACCTAACCATAAACACCAATGCCTTTCTTAAAATCAATACACAGAAGTATATATTTTTAAACCTGCATATTTAACTAAAATAAATCCAGGTTAGCAGGCCATTTTAACCAGGTGAAATTGTGTCACTTCTCTTGCGTTCATTGCACGCAGAGTCAGGGTATATGCAACAGTTTGGGCAGCTTGGCTCGTTGCGAACTAATTTGCCAGAATTTTACGTAATTATGACATAACATTGAAGGTTGTGCAAGGAATATTTAGACTCATGGATGCCACCCGTTAGATAAAATACGAAACGGAATAAACGTTTGAGGTGATAGTTTCCTGATTTGACCTAAGGCTCGTATTTCTGTGTGTTTATTGTAGTTAAGTCTATGATTTGATATTTGACAGAGCAGTCTGACTGAGGGGTGGTAGGCAGCAGCAGGCTCCTAATAGTCAAAGGTATATGGTTTAGAGAGAAATAGTTGACGCGTTATAATTCCTGTAATAACTTGCGGCTGAACTTGAAAGGGGTTCCTTCGTTATTTTACCGTTCATGTCTTCCATAGAGAATATCTTGATCTGCAGAATGTCTTGATCTACTTCAGATAAGGTCTGTGTTTCGTTCAGGCTTAAACCTCCTCTGTTCATGTCTTCCATAGAGAATGTCTTGATCTACTTCAGATAAGGTCTGTGTTTCGTTCAGACTTAAACCGCCTCTGTTCATGTCTTCCATAGAGAATGACTTGATCTACTTCCAATAAGGTCTGTGTTTCGTTCAGGCTTAAACCACCTCTGTTCATGTCTTCCATAGAGAATGTCTTGATCTACTTCAGATAAGGTCTGTGTTTCGTTCAGGCTTAAACCTCCTCTGTTCATGTCTTCCATAGAGAATGTCTTGATCTACTTCAGATAAGGTCTGTGTTTCGTTCAGGCTTAAACCTCCTCTGCGTTTTGGTACCCGTGTAAATCTCACTAGGATAAGGTAACGTTTGTCAACATTATTTTCATAAACAACTCTACAAAAAAAATGATCTTCGCTTATATTTAGCCAATATTGATCAGAGTTACCTTGTCCTATGGATATCTACACAGTTATAAAATTGACACGGTGGTGTAAGCCTACACGAAACACAGGCGTTATTTTAAATGAGTCTAAAAATATCCTATGGAATAAATGAATAAAGGAACCGATTTTCAGATTTTGCTAGAAGGGGAAATATGGGAAATATGACTCGCACTTTGGTAGTCAATTCTTACCATGTCCATTATTAAAATAGGATTTCCTGCATATAGAAATTACAGTTTTTGTTTTCAACATTCATCACAGGTAACTTAAACTCTATTTTTATTCAAACAGTTGAGAGTATTTGTCTCCTAAGCAGACTCTTCAGTATCGTTGTCACTTCAGAGCTGTGTGTGTGTTTACAGATGGCAGAGAAAAGCAGAGCACCAGTGTGGGACTATTACATGGAATTGGCACCAGGGAAAGCAAGGTGTCTTATTTGTGATAAAGATGTAAGCATGGGATCAGCAACGGCTAAATCAAAAAATACCACCAACCTGTGGAATCATCTTAAGAACACCCATCCAAAAGCCCATATGTATTATATTAAGTTAAAATAAAAGTGTTCATTGTTCATTCAGTATTGTTGCAATTGTCATTTTTACAAAAATGTGTGTGTGTGTGTGTGTGTGTGTATGTATATATATATACACATTTATATAAAATATACAATTTATATATACATTTTAAAAAATTAAGTCGGCAGATTAATCGGTATCGGCTTTTTTTGTCCTCCAATAATCGGTATCGGTATCGGCATTGAAAATCATAATCGGTCGACCTCTAGTGTGCGTGTGTGCGTGTCTCAGTGTGTGTGTATGTCGTATTAGGTCAGTGAAGTTCACATGAGGTCAGTGTGAGCTGGTATTGGCCCAGCTCCCACATTAGAGACGGAGTGACAGAGAGAGTGTGACAGAGAGAGAGTGACAGAGGAGGTGAGGGAGAGTGAGAAGAGAGAGAGAAAGAGAGAGAGAAAGAGAGGGAGAGAAAGAGAGGAGAGAGAGAGAGAAAGAGGAGAGAGAGAAAGAGAGGAGCGAGAGAGAGAGAGAGAGAAAGAGAAAGAGGAGAGAGAGAGAGACAAAGAGAGGAGAGAGACAAAGAGAGGAGAAAGAGAAAGAGAAGAAGAGAGGAGAGAGAGAGTGAGAGAGTGAGAGAGGAGAGAGAGAAAGAGAAGAGAGAGAGAGATAATAAGATGAACACCAGGAAGTTAACCTCAAACCTCCTCATTATGTTACAGAGAGGAAAGGCTAGTAGGAGAAAGAGAGAGAAAATGATAAAGAACAGAGTTTGTTTGGAAAAGACTAAAGAGAGAGTGATCCAGAAATAAGGAGAGTAGCAGAGATGGATTTTTAGTGAGGAGGAGACCTATTCAGTGGTCGCTCTCTGCCCACGCTTTGTCACTCAGCTGTGAGGAGTAACAACGTTGTGTGCGAACACGCTGCGCCAGATAACACACATCCATGAACAACACTCACTCTCTCTCTTTCACGAACACACATCCTCTTAAACACACACTTCTCTCCACCAGGCCACCGTACTCTGCCCAGTGGAGGGGCCAGTGAGGATAGAGTAAGACAGGGAGAGGTAGAAGAGGAGACAGAAGTGTATCAAGCTGTACTATACCGTTGATGAAATGAAACATTTAAAGGTCAAGCTCCTGAGCTCTTAGGAGGAAATATCGTCTCTGGTAACTGTAGACTCTGGCCCTGAGGAAGCCTGGCCTGTTCATTCACTGTGAACTCTATAAAGGGGAGGAGATGTTGGCATGGCTGACTGCAGAATGGCTTTCCTCCTCTTGAAACCTGAGAGGCACGTGACAGAGAGAGAGAGAGAGAGAGGAGAGCACTGCACAGTTACAGGAGAGAGAGAGGAGACCACTGCACAGTTAGAGAGAGACAGAGAGAGAAAGGAGACCACTGCACAGTTAGAGAGAGGAGAGCACTGCACAGTTAAAGGAGAGAGAGACAGAGAGAGAGAGGAGACCACTGCACAGTTAGAGATGAGACAGAGAGAGAGAGAGAGGAGACCACT
This sequence comes from Oncorhynchus mykiss, assembly GCF_057628025.1. Taxonomy (NCBI): domain Eukaryota; kingdom Metazoa; phylum Chordata; class Actinopteri; order Salmoniformes; family Salmonidae; genus Oncorhynchus; species Oncorhynchus mykiss. The sequence continues at coordinate 17,089,407 of NC_143024.1, forward strand.
GCACAGTTAGAGAGAGAGAGAGAGAGAGAGAGAGAGAGGAGGACCACTGCACAGTTAGAGAGAGAGAGACAGAGAGAGAGAGGAGAGCACTGCACAGTTAGAGGAGAGAGAGACAGAGAGGAGACCACTGCACAGTTAAAGGAGAGAGAGAGAGGAGAGCACTGCACAGTTAGATAGAGAGAGAGAGAGAGGAGACCACTGCACAGTTAAAGGAGAGAGAGAGAGGAGAGCACTGCACAGTTAGAGAGAGAGAGAGGAGACCACTGCACAGTTAAAGGAGAGAGAGAGAGGAGAGCACTGCACAGTTAGAGAGATAGATAGAGGAGACCACAGCACAGTTAGAGAGAGAGAGAGAGAGAGAGAGAGGAGACCACTGCACAGTTAGAGAGGAGACAGAGAGAGAGAGAAAGGAGACCACTGCACAGTTAGAGACAGAGAGAGAGAGGAGACCACTGCACAGTTAGAGAGGAGACAGAGAGAGAGGAGACCTCTGCACAGTTAGAGAGGAGACAGAGAGAGAGAGAGGAGACCACTGCACAGTTAGAGAGGAGACAGAGAGACAGACACACAGCAGATAAGAGATGGGAGAGGACAGGTGGTTAGGACAGGGTGTGTTAACCACACGGCAGATAAGAGATGGGAGAGGGAGAGGACAGGTGGTTAGGACAGGGTGTGTTAACCACACGGCAGATAAGAGATGGGAGAGGACAGGTGGTTAGGACAGGGTGTGTTAACCACACGGCAGATAAGAGATGGGAGAGGGAGAGGACAGGTGGTTAGGACAGGGTGTGTTTTGGTCAGCAGAGAAAGGAGAGAGACACGGAGAGATACGATACAGAGGGAGAGGACAGGGTGTGTTTTGGTCAGCAGAGAAAGGAGAGAGACACGGAGAGATACGATACAGAGGGAGAGGACAGGGTGTGTTTTGGTCAGCAGAGAAAGGAGAGAGACACGGAGAGATACGAGACAGAGGGAGAGGACAGGGTGTGTTTTGGTCAGCAGAGAAAGGAGAGAGACACGGAGAGAAACGAGGGAGAGGGAGAGAGAGAAAGAAAGCTTTAATTGATCCACTCTTAGAAAAAAGGGTTCCAAAATGGTGGTTCAGCTGTCCCCATGTAGAACCCTCTGTGGAAAAGGTTCTTCATGGAACCCAGAAGGGTTCACCTGGAAACCAAAAGGGTTTTACTAGGAACCAAAAATGTTTCTTCAAGGGTTCTCCTATGGGGACAGCCGAAGAACCATTTTAGGTTCTAGATAGCACCTTTTTTTCTAAGAGTGTAAGGTGTGTGATTGTGCTGTTTGTGACTAGCCTTTCCTCTCTGTAACATAATGAGGAAGTCTGAGGTTAACTTCCTGGTGTTCATCTTATTACCTCTCTCTCCTCTCTCGCTCTCTGTCTCTCTCTCCTTTCTCCTCTCTCTTCTCTCTCTCTCTCCTCTCTCTCTCCTCTCCTCTCTCTGTCTCTCTCCTGTCTCCTGTCTCCTGTCTCTCTAGGATGCGGAGGTTTGCCTACTGTAAGGTGGTTCTGGCCACCTCCCTAGTGTGGGTGATGTTGGACATGTTCATCCTGCTCTACTTCAGCGAGTGTAACAAGTGTGATGACAAGAGGGAGAGGGGCCTGCCAGGCAGGGACGGTGAGCACACACACACAAACACATTGCACACACACACACACACACACACACACACACACACACACACACACACACACACACTCACCCCTCTCTCTCTCTCTGTGGTGTTGTAGATACAGTATTGCGTCCCAGGGAGGGTCCAGGAGAAGGAGGTAAACCTGTGGTGATTTCTAAAGAGAACCAGGAGAAGATGAAGGAGATGTTTAAGATCAACCAGTTTAACCTGATGGCCTCGGAGATGATCGCATTCAACAGAACCCTGCCTGATGTCCGCCTGGAGGGGTGAGTCTATAGCTGGTAATCCATCTTTATTGTCCATGTTACAACAAACAACATATCCTCTCTAGTCTAGAGATAATCACCTACAACAGATCCTCTCTAGTCTAGAGATAATCACCTACAACAGATCCTCTCTAGTCTAGAGATAATCACCTACAACAGATCCTCTCTAGTCTAGAGCTAATCACCTACAACAGATCCTCTCTAGTCTAGAGATAATCACTTACAACAGATCCTCTCTAGTCTAGAGATAATCACCTACAACAGATCCTCTCTAGTCTAGAGATAATCACCTACAACATATCCTCTCTAGTCTAGAGATAATCACCTACAACAGATCCTCTCTAGTGTAGAGATAATCACCTACAACAGATCCTCTCTAGTCTAGAGATAAGCACCTACAACAGATCCTCTCTAGTCTAGAGATAATCACCTACAACAGATCCTCTATAGTCTAGAGATAAGCACCTACAACAGATCCCCTCTAGTCTAGAGATAATCACCTACAACAGATCCTCTCTAGTCTAGAGATAATCACCTACAACAGATCCTCTCTAGTCTAGAGATAATCACCTACAACAGATCCTCTCTAGTCTAGAGATAATCACCTACAACAGATCCTCTCTAGTCTAGAGATAATCACCTACAACAGATCCTCTCTAGTCTAGAGATAATCACCTACAACAGATCCTCTCTAGTCTAGAGATAATCACCTACAACAGATCCTCTCTAGTGTAGAGATAATCACCTACAACAGATCCTCTCTAGTCTAGAGATAATCACCTACAACAGATCCTCTCTAGTCTAGAGATAAGCACCTACAACATATCCTCTCTAGTCTAGAGATAATCACCTACAACAGATCCTCTCTAGTCTAGAGATAATCACCTACAACAGATCCTCTAGTCTAGAGATAATCACCTACAACAGATCCTCTCTAGTCTAGAGATAATCACCTACAACAGATCCTCTCTAGTCTAGAGATAATCACCTACAACAGATCCTCTCTAGTCTAGAGATAATCACCTACAACAGACTAATAACATATCTTTATTAAAGCTGTGCTCAATTGGCCTTATGCCACAAACCCCGAGGTGCCTTATTGATATTACAAACTGGTTACTAAGGTAATTAGAACATTACAAATAATGTTTTTGTTACACCCATGGTATACAGTCTGATATACCACAGCTTACAGCCAATCAGCAATCAGGCCTCAAACCAACCAATTTATATTTTAGCAATAAGGCCCAAGGGGGTATGATATATGGCCAATATACCACGGCTAAGGGCTCTTCTTATTCCTGGATACATCCCTTAGCCGTGATATATTGCCCATATATCACAAACCCTCGAGGTGCCTTATTGCTATTATAAACTGGTTACCAATATAATTAGAGCAGTGAAAATAAATGTTTTGTCATACCCATGGTATACGGTCTGATATAGCACGGCTGTCAGCCAATCAGCATTCGGGGCCTGAACCAGACAGTTTTTAATATAATATAGATAATTGCAGTGATTTGGTATTAGGTTATTATTGATGATTATTAGTTATTGTTATGGTTTGTTAGTTAGTTACAGATGGTTAGTTATAGGTCATTAGAATAGATGTTAGACAAATATCTGTTATTATCTAGTTTGTTATTGACGATTAGTTAAAGATGATTCGTTATAGATGAATCGTTATAGATTATGTTAATGACTCGACCTTCCAGGCATATGAAAGGTCTGTTTGTGTTCTTCATTTCAGCTGTCACATTATTTTACATTATGAAGTGTAGTTCCCCAGAACACTTGAGTCTCTCTTCTGCAGCGCACATGAGATGAATTTACACTCCAATTCACTATTAAACGTTTGCCATCTGATATCTTATAATGGCTTTTTGCCAGAAATCAAAGATCTCTGGATGAGTTTTCTGTACTGCAGCTAAATCTCTCCCTGTGCTTCCTTTAGCGTTTATATCTTCTACCTTTCTTCTCCCCTCTGCTCCTCTAGCTATGCTTGTGTAACTTTATGAGCAGGATTTGCATTTGCGGTTAGTTTATGTTCGTTTTCGCTCATTAGCGTTTAGCTAACAGCATCTATGTGATATAGCTTTTAGTTTGTGCGAATTTTGTTAGCATCCTGGTATTAGAGGCCCAATGGGCTTTTCTTGTGTTTTTAGCGCCCCCTTGTGTGCTGTGCCGGTTATACCGTAAATCCCGGGATGAGAGAAGGTTGGGATGACGAACATCTGGATACCGCCCAAGCCTAACACACACACACAGCCTTGCCTGGAGTCAGACAGTGCACATTGATGTGTGAAATGTGTTTCTCTTTCTGAGCTTTAGTTGATTACTGAGAGTGTTTTGTCCCAGGCTCGTCTCCCTCCACCTGCATTTCCAATTAACAGATAAGACTCAGTCAATAGCAGCAGTGACTGGGCTGGAGTTGGGCTGGGTGGGGGTGAAGCTGGGCTGGATAGGGATGGTGCTGGGCTGGGTGGGGGTGGAGCTGGGCTGGATAGGGGTGGAGCTGGGCTGGATAGGGGCTGGGCTGGTTGGGGGTGGAGCTGGACTGGGTAGGGTAGGGGTGGAACTGGGCTGGATAGGGGTGGGGCTGGCCTGGAGTAGGGCTGGGCAGGGCTGGCCTGGAGCTGGTCCGGGTGGGGCTGGGTGGGTTTGGAGCTGGTCTGGGGCTGGGTGGGCCTGGAGCTGGGTGGGTTTGGAGCTGGTCTGGAAGTGGGTGGGCCTGGAGCTGGTCTGGGAATGGGTGGGGCTGGAGCTGGTCTGGGTCTGGGTGGGCCTGGAGCTGGTCTCGGTCTGGGTGGGCCTGGAGCTGGTCTGGGAATGGGTGGGACTGGAGCTGGTCTGTGAATGGGTGGGCCTGGAGCTGGTCTGGGAATGGGTGGGGCTGGAGCTGGTCTGGGAATGGGTGGGCCTGGAGCTGGGTGGGTTTGGAGCTGGTCTGGAAGTGGGTGGGCCTGGAGCTGGTCTGGGAATGGGTGGGGCTGGAGCTGGTCTGGGTCTGGGTGAGCCTGGAGCTGGTCTGGGTGGGCCTGGAGCTGGTCTGGGAATGGGTGGGCCTGGAGCTGGTCTGGGTCTGGGTGAGCCTGGAGCTGGTCTGGGTCTGGGTGGGCCTGGAGCTGGGTGGGGCTGGAGCTGGTCTGGGTGGGGCTCCCACAATGTACTGACCTCCCCCACAATGTACTGACCTCCCCCACAATGTACTGACCTCTCCCACAATGTACTGACCTCCCCCACAATGTACTGACCTCCCCCACAATGTACTGACCTCTCCCACAATGTACTGACCTCTCCCACAATGTACTGACCTCCCCCACAATGTACTGACCTCCCCCACAATGTACTGACCACCCCCACAATTTACTGCCTCATCCTCAGCCTGCAGCTGATTACACTATAACCCAGTTGTTCCTTTCACAACTTGTCTACTCTCTCTTTCTCCATGTATACGTCTCACACACACACACACACACACACACACACACACACACACACACACACTCTTGATGATGATGAGTTATAGACGTCATGTTTTCTGTCTGTCTCGGAGCATAGATCATGTCTGGAAAGTCATGCTAGTAGCTCACAGGGTTAGGTAAGTTTGTGTTGGTGTGTGTTGGTGTGTGTTGATGTGTGTTGATGTGTGTGTGGACAAGTGAGTAATCTGACGCAACTGTTTTACCCCCTCCCTACGAGCAGAAACACACACACACACACACACACCACGATTGTGTGTGTGAGGTAATAGGTTCCAGAGACAGAGCAACTGGAGGAGGGAAGGAATCCTCACCTCTTCTCTCACCTCTCCTCCCCTGCTACATTCCATCACTCTGAGGGAGGGGTGGGGAGAGAGGGAACATTCTGCAGATATATGGAGGGAGGGCAGGAGGGAGCAGGAGTGAGGGCAAGAGGGAGGGAGCAGGAGTGAGGGCAAGAGGGAGGGAGCAGGAGTGAGGGAGGGAGGGAGAGAGCAGGAGTGAGGGCAAGAGGGAGGGAGCAGGAGTGAGGTAGGGAGGGAGCAGGAGTGAGGGCAAGAGGGAGGGAGCAGGAGTGAGTGAGGGAGGGAGGGAGCAGGAGTGAGTGAGTGAGGGAGGGAGGGAGGGAGCAGCAGTGAGGGAGGGCGGGAGGGAGCAGGAGTGGGGGAGGGATGGAGGGAGCAGGAGTGAGTGAGGGAGGGAGCAGGAGGGAGGGAGGGAGCAGGAGTGAGGGAGGGAGGCAGGGCGGGAGGGAGCAGGAGTGAGGGAGGGAGGGAGCAGGAGTGGGGGAGGGAGGGAGGGAGCAGGAGTGAGGGAGGGAGGGCGGGAGCAGGAGTGAGGGAGGGAGGGCAGGAGTGAGGGCGGGAGGGAGCAGGAGTGAGTGAGGGAGGGAGGGAGCAAGAGTGTGGGCGGTAGGGAGCAGGAGTGGGGGAGGGAGCAGGAGTGAGTGAGGGAGGGAGCAGGAGTGAGTGAGGGAGGGAGCATGAGTGAGGGAGCAGGAGTGAGGGAGGGAGGGCAGGAGTGAGGGCGGGAGGGAGCAGGAGTGAGTGAGGGAGGGAGGGAGCAAGAGTGTGGGCGGGAGGGAGCAGGAGTGAGGGAGTGAGGGCGGGAGCAGGAGTGAGGGCGGGAGCAGGAGTGAGGGCGGGAGGGAGCAGGAGTGAGGGCGGGAGTGAGGGAGGTAGGGAGGGAGCAGGAGTTAGGGAGGGAGCAGGTGTGAGGGCGGGAGGGAGCAGGAGTGAGGGAGGGCGGGAGCAGGTGTGAGGGCAGGAGGGAGCAGGAGTGAGGGTGGGAGGGCGGGAGCAGGAGTGAGGGAGGGAGGGAGCAGGAATGAGTGAGGGAGGTAGGGAGGGAGCAGCTGTGAGGGAGGGAGAGCAGGAGTGAGGGAGGGAGGGAGCAGGAGGGAGTGAGGGAGCAGGTATGCGGGAGGGAGCAGGATTGAGGGAGGGAGCATGATTCTCTTTGATGCTCATTTTCTTGATCTTTCAAATCCACTCATGTCAAAGGCCATGTCACCCCATCTGTCATGTGGCTCCAGCTGTGTGCTGAAGTTATTGGGGACGATATGCACCATGTATATTAATGATGAAATCATGTGCTGCTTGTTCCAGAACCACAGGAAACATTACTGCAGTTCATCATGAAAGACCCTTCTGTGTGTGTGTGTTCTGTATATGTTCTCTGTGTGTGTGTGTGTTCTCTGTGTGTGTGTTCTGTATGTGTTGTGTGTATGTGTTGTGTGTGTGTGTGTGTGTGTGTGTGTGTGTGTGTGTGTGTGTGTGTTCTGAATGTGTTCTCTGTGTGTGTGTTCTGTATGTGTTCTCTCGTGTGTGTTCTGTATGTGTTCTCTGTGTGTGTGTGTCTGTGTTTGTTCTGTATGTGTTCTCTCTGTGTGTATGTGTTCTCTGTGTGGGTGTGTGAGTGTGTTCTCTGTGTGTGTTCTGTATGCGTTCTCTGTGTGAGTGTGTGTATGTGTTCTCTGTGTGTATGTGTCGTCTTGTATATGTAGTCTCTAACTGCTAGTTTCTCTCTCTCTGTCTCTTCCGTAGCTGTAAGAATAAGCTGTATCCAGACGATCTGCCTCGTACCAGTGTAGTGATCGTGTTCCACAATGAGGCCTGGTCCACTCTGCTGCGGACCGTCCGCTCTGTCATCGACCGCTCCCCCAAGTCTCTGCTGGAGGAGGTGGTACTGGTGGACGATGCTAGTGAGAGAGGTACACGCTGAGATGCACTGTCTGTCTCTTTATCTGGGCTTATCTGGGCTTGTTCCTAAATGCTGTGTAAGGCTGTGTGCACAATATGTGTGTGTGACTGTGTGTCTCTGTGTGACTGCATGTATGCGTCTGTGTGTGTATGTGTTTGCTATTGTGTGTGTGTGTGTGTGTGTGAGTGCTGTGTCTTGTCTCTCAGCCCAGTGCTGTTAATCCCTGTTTGGGCAGATTATTAGGTCCCTAATACCCCGGGAGCAGGGATTACCCCCAGCCTCCCTCCAACCCCCCTCTGTTCCCCTATTGACCCCCTGGGATAGAGGGATGAAAGGGAGGAGGGGGAAGGGATAGTGGGTCGGTGGTATCCTTTAGCTCTGAGAGCATGCTGTCTGGGAGGGAGATATCACTTACCAGTCAGACCACACCAGAGATCACACTCTCTCTTTCACTCACCATACTCAGGTATGCTGACGTGTATACACACACACACACACACACACACATATACACACACACATATACACACACACATATACACACACATATACACACACACACACATATACACACACATATACACACACACATATACACACACATATACACACACACATATACACACACATATACACATATACACACACACACACACACACAGACACACACACATATACACACATATACACACACATACACACATATACACACATATACACACACATACACACATATACACACACACACATACACACACACACACACACACACACACACACACACACACACACACAAACACATATATCTACAGATGATGGATTTATTCCATCTATGGGTCTGGTAGTACACTAAGTATATGTTTTTGGGCTTGCATTTGTGTGTGATGTGTGTGTGTGTCTCTGATGTGTGTGTGTGATGTGTGTGTATGTTGTAGACTTCCTGAAGCGGCCGTTAGAGCAGTATGTCAGGAGGATGGAGGTTCCAGTCAGAGTGGTGAGGATGGAACAGAGATCTGGACTGATCAGAGCTCGACTGAAAGGAGCCTCACTCTCCACCGGACAGGTGTGTGTGTGTGTGTGTGTGTGTGTGTGTGTGTGTGTGTGTGTGTGTGTGTGTGTGTGTGTGTGTGTGTGTGTGTGTGTGTGTGTGTGTGTGTGTGTGTGTGTGTGTGTGTGTGTGTATGAATGGTGAAATGCTGCTCAGATGCAGCAGCTGTCAGTAGCCTCTCTGTAACAGTAAAGTGTTTGTTGTCATGTAGGTGATCACGTTTCTAGATGCTCACTGTGAGTGCACCATTGGCTGGCTGGAACCTCTACTGGCCCGCATCAAACTAGACAGGTATGTTACACACCCACAGGCACATCACACACACACCACACACACACACACTCCACACACACACACACACAGACACACACACACACATACGCTGGGTGTAATAAATAAATGAGTAACAATTTGTTGAGCCTGCAGGGGGCTTGTCCTTGTGTTTTTTTTATGCTTAATTACAAAGCCTCTGTTTACTTATGTCCTCAGGCTGGTACACACTCACACACACACACAGCAGAGGGAGAGAGATAGAGGTCAGATTGTATTCGGTGCTACAGCTGTAAATGTGCTGAGCTGACAGCAGGACTTGGGTCGTTCCACCAGTTAGATGTTTTCAGTGGTGGAGAAAAGCAACGTTTTAGTTCACCTAATTTTAAAATTCTTCTGTCATAAAGAGCACATGTTCAAATGAATAAAAAACCTGTTTTCCATCTCAAGAGGTTAAATAAAATAATACTGTAGTAAGTGGCAAATAAAGTAACAGTTGACCGCAAAGGGTTGACGACATCATCTTAAATTAGCCATAAATTCCCTTGTGACGGAGGAATGGAAGCATGTTGTGTGCAATGAGAGGGGCAATTGAATGCAAGCTTCACTAAAACAGTAACATTGTTAAAACATGTCTAGCCTGTGTATCTCTGGGTAACAGGGCTGTGCTCCAACTGCTCAGTCTTCCACCACAAAACACCAGAAAATGACCGAAGGAGTAGAACCAGCTCACCTGCTTTTACACCAGGATTTGACTATTAGATGTTCAATGTTTCTTTAGAATTGTATTTTTGAAAGGACTAGTTTCACCGTGTTAAAACTAGAGTTTAGTTCACCTAACTGGGTTGACCTTACAATGAAGGACCATTAAATAAATGAATCACTATTCACATTACATAAATAATCATCTTCACAAATGACTTTTTTAATGCAACAAAGCAACTATGGCTTTACAATGATGATGAAAACTTGGATAAATGTTGGGGTTGATAAGTGCAGAAGCTGTCATACATCTCTCATTCACACGTGTTGGCTGTGCCCCAAACTAGGGGGATTCTGGAAGTCAGTTTTCTCTCTCATTCACACGTGTTGGCTGTGCCCCAAACTAGGGGGATTCTGGAAGTCAGTTTTCTCTCTCATTCACACGTGTTGGCTGTGCCCCAAACTAGGGGGATTCTGGAAGTCAGTTTTCTCTCTCATTCACACGTGTTGTGTTGGCTGTGCCCCAAACTAGAGGGATTCTGGAAGTCAGTTTTCTCTCCCATTCACACGTGTTGGCTGTGCCCCAAACTAGAGGGATTCTGGAAGTCAGTTTTCTCTCTCATTCACACGTGTTGGCTGTGCCCCAAACTAGGGGGATTCTGGAAGTCAGTTTTCTCTCTCATTCACACGTGTTGGCTGTGCCCCAAACTAGGGGGATTCTGGAAGTCAGTTTTCTCTCTCATTCACACGTGTTGTGTTGGCTGTGCCCCAAACTAGAGGGATTCTGGAAGTCAGTTTTCTCTCCCATTCACACGTGTTGGCTGTGCCCCAAACTAGAGGGATTCTGGAAGTCAGTTTTCTCTCTCATTCACACGTGTTGGCTGTGCCCCAAACTAGAGGGATTCTGGAAGTCAGTTTTCGCTCTCATTCACATATGTTGGCTGTGCCCCAAACTAGAGGGATTCTGGAAGTCAGTTTTCACTCTCATTCACATATGTTGGCTGTGCCCCAAACTAGAGGGATTCTGGAAGTCAGTTTTCTCTCTCATTCACATATGTTGGCTGTGCCCCAAACTAGAGGAATTCTGGAAGTCAGTTTTCTCTCTCATTCACATATGTTGGCTGTGCCCCAAACTAGAGGGATTCTGGAAGTCAGTTTTCTCTCTCATTCACATATGTTGGCTGTGCCCCAAACTAGAGGGATTCTGGAAGTCAGTTTTCTCTCTCATTCACGTGTTGGCTGTGCCCCAAACTAGAGGGATTCTGGAAGTCAGTTTTCTCTCTCATTCACATATGTTGGCTGTGCCCCAAACTAGAGGGATTCTGGAAGTCAGTTTTCTCTCTCATTCACACGTGTTGGCTGTGCCCCAAACTAGAGGGATTCTGGAAGTCAGTTTTCTCTCTCATTCACACGTGTTGGCTGTGCCCCAAACTAGGGGGATTCTGGAAGTCAGTTTTCTCTCTCATTCACACGTGTTGGCTGTGCCCCAAACTAGGGGGATTCTGGAAGTCAGTTTTCTCTCTCATTCACACGTGTTGTGTTGGCTGTGCCCCAAACTAGAGGGATTCTGGAAGTCAGTTTTCTCTCCCATTCACACGTGTTGGCTGTGCCCCAAACTAGAGGGATTCTGGAAGTCAGTTTTCTCTCTCATTCACACGTGTTGGCTGTGCCCCAAACTAGAGGGATTCTGGAAGTCAGTTTTCGCTCTCATTCACACGTGTTGGCTGTGCCCCAAACTAGAGGGATTCTGGAAGTCAGTTTTCGCTCTCATTCACATATGTTGGCTGTGCCCCAAACTAGAGGGATTCTGGAAGTCAGTTTTCTCTCTCATTCACATATGTTGGCTGTGCCCCAAACTAGAGGAATTCTGGAAGTCAGTTTTCTCTCTCATTCACATATGTTGGCTGTGCCCCAAACTAGAGGGATTCTGGAAGTCAGTTTTCTCTCTCATTCACATATGTTGGCTGTGCCCCAAACTAGAGGGATTCTGGAAGTCAGTTTTCTCTCTCATTCACGTGTTGGCTGTGCCCCAAACTAGAGGGATTCTGGAAGTCAGTTTTCTCTCTCATTCACATATGTTGGCTGTGCCCCAAACTAGAGGGATTCTGGAAGTCAGTTTTCTCTCTCATTCACACGTGTTGGCTGTGCCCCAAACTAGAGGGATTCTGGAAGTCAGTTTTCTCTCTCATTCACATATGTTGGCTGTGCCCCAAACTAGAGGGATTCTGGAAGTCAGTTTTCTCTCTCATTCACATATGTTGGCTGTGCCCCAAACTAGAGGGATTCTGGAAGTCAGTTTTCTCTCTCATTCACATATGTTGGCTGTGCCCCAAACTAGAGGGATTCTGGAAGTCAGTTTTCTCTCTCATTCACACGTGTTGGCTGTGCCCCAAACTAGAGGGATTCTGGAAGTCAGTTTTCTCTCTCATTCACACGTGTTGGCTGTGCCCCAAACTAGAGGGATTCTGGAAGTCAGTTTTCTCTCTCATTCACACGTGTTGGCTGTGCCCCAAACTAGAGGGATTCTGGAAGTCAGTTTTCTCTCTCATTCACACGTGTTGGCTGTGCCCCAATTATGGTCCAAGTCAAGAGCCCTTTCATCATCTATTCACTATTTATTTGTCTACTTGTCTAATTACCTCTTAATTACTATTATTTAGTTCTGTTCTGAACCCATTTTTCTCCCAGCGTACTCCAGCTTCTATCTTTCTACCCCTCTGTATGTCTTCTTATGGAGGAAGGGTTGCTCAGCCCATGGTCTGTAAACTCTACCATTGTGTGTTTCTCATGACTGGTGTCAATAAAACATTTCAACTTGGATAAATGTTGCGGTTAAGTGGGTTAAATCATCCTAGAAGTCACAGAGAGACATTTAACATGTCTTAATTCATATTTAAAAAATAAAGTTTTGAGTTTTCCATGTGGTCTATTATTAAAGGATACTTCATTTAAGGAACTACCTACCTACTGTTGATTGACCTTTGTCTAGTGACTGGCAGGCTGTGTGTGTGTGTGTGTGTGTGTGTGTGTGTGTGTGTGTGTGTTTGTGTGTGTGTGTTTGTGTATACACACAGCATGATAGTAGTGGCAGGTGCAACACCAGACACTAGTAACTGCTGTTGTCAACACAGTAGAGGTCTGCAAATATTCTGGATATTAGAAGTGATTGAAATGATTAGGACTCACAAGTCCAAGCATCTACTCAACACTTTGTCATTGTGGGTCTAAAGGTCTTCTGATGTGGTGGTGTGGGAATATGTGTTGCAGGAAAACGGTGGTGTGTCCCATCATCGACGTGATCAGTGATGACACGTTTGAGTACATGGCTGGTTCTGACATGACCTACGGAGGCTTCAACTGGAAGCTGAACTTCCGCTGGTACCCTGTACCCCAGAGAGAGATGGACCGCCGCAAGGGAGACCGCACTCTGCCCGTCCGGTAGGTAGGACACACTACCCATCTACAGCGCTGGCATAGAGACTGGGACGTAGACTCTCCTCAGCTCCAGTCAGTGAGGATATCATCCCTGCTTCTAACACTCTACTGAATCTAAATGTAATAGACTAGTAATAGTGGCATAGCTGGGACTTAGTTATAAGTTCTGTTTTCAGTCAAATACATGAGCTCAGTGTGGTGTAGCTGTGTTGCTGTGTTCCTGTGTAGTTGAGGATGGGGAAACTCTGGGAACATTCAGGAATAAAACCCAGGGTTTGTTTTCGCTTGTCCCTCATCACCTCTTCCTGTTCATGTTCCCCACCAGTCCAACTGGGACTATCAGAGGCACATTGAGAGGTCCCGTTTCCATCACAACACAGGGAAAGAGACAGGTCTATTCGTGAGGTGACCTGGGTAAAGTAGTTTCAGTAAAACAACATGTTATTGAGTTTAGCCAGCTAATATCTTTAGCCAGCTAATATCAGCCGAGGTGTTTTTCTGTTTCCCTGCCTGGTCTGCTGAGGTGTTTTTCTACTTTTCTGTTCCCAGCTGGCCAACAACAGGACATGTGTGACTCCCCACACAGTGCACAGCTCAGATCGTGTTCCCACAATATGTTTCCCCAGGGGGACGTGTGCTGTTCTATTTGTTGTTCTATGTGGCACTGGCACCATGTTCCCTGTTGTCTTTCTGATTAACATCTTGAAAACAAGTCTTTAGCTCAATGACATATGGTGGCAACAAAGTATGTGAACCCTTTGGAATTAGATGGATTTCTGCTTAAATTGGTCATACAATTTGATCTGATCTTCATCTAGGTCACAACAATAGACAAACACAGTCTTAAACTAATAACACACAAACAATTCTACGGTTTCATGTCTATTGAACACACTGTTTAAACAGTCACGGTGCAGGGTGGGGAAAGGTTGTGAACCCTTAGATGTGATAACTGGTGATAACCCTCCTTTGGAAGCAATAACCTCAACCAAATGTGTTCTGTAGTTGTGGATCAGACCTGCACAGCGGTCAGGAGGAAGTTTGGACCAGTCCTCTTTACAAAGCTGTTTCAGTTCAGAAATATTCTTGTGATGTGAACCACTCTATTGAGGTTATGCCACCGCATCTCAATCGGGTTGAGGTCAGCACTCTAACTGGGCCATTCCAGAAGGCGTATTTTCTTCTGTTGAAGCCATTCTGTTGTTGATTTATTTCTGTGTTTTGTGTCGTTGTCCTGTTGCATCACCCAACTTCTGTTGAGCTTCAATTGTTGACAGATAGCCTTACATTCTCCTGCAAAAAGTCTTGATAAACTTGTGAATTCATTTTTCCGTTGATGATAGCAACCTTTCCAGGCCCTGAGGCAGCAAAGCAGTCCCAAACCATGATGCTCCCTCCACCATACTTTACAATTGGGATGAGGTTTTGATGTTGGTGTGCTGTGCCTTTTTTTCTCCACACAGTGTTGTGTGTTCCTTCCAAACAACTCAACTTTAGTTTCATCTGTCCACAGAATATTTTGCCAGTAGCGCTGTGGAACATCCAAGTGCTCTTTTGCGAACTTCAGACATGCAGAAATGTTTATTTTTTGACAGTAGTGGTATCTTTCGTGGTGTTCTCTCATGAACACCATTCTTGTTTAGTGTTTTATGTATCGTAGACTCGTCAAGATGTTAGCATGTTCCAGAGATTTCTGTAAGTCTTTAGCTGACACTCTAGGATTCTTCTTAACCTCATTGAGAATTCTGCGTTGTGCTCTTGCAGTCATCTTTGCAGGACGTCCACTCCTAGGGAGAGTAGCAACAGTGCTGAACTTTCTACATTTATAGACAATTTGTCTTACCGTGGGACTGATGAACATCAAGGCTTTTAGAGATACTTTTGTAGCCCTTTCCAGCTTTATGCAGTCAACAATTCTTAAACTTAGGTCTTCTGAGATCTCTTTTGTTCGAGGCATGGTTCACATCAGGCAATGTTTCTTGTGAATAGCAAATTCAAATTTTGTGAGTGTTTTGTATAGGGGAGGGCAACTCTAACCAACATCTCTAATCTCATATCATTGATTGGACTCCAGGTTAGCTTTTGGAGAAGTCATTAGCCTAGGAGGGGTTCACATACTTTTCCCAACCTACACTGTGAATATTTTATTATGTATTCAATATAGACAAGAAAAATACAATCATTTATGTGTTATTAGTTTAAGCACACTGTTTGTGTCTATTGTAGTGATTTGATCTCAGATGAAGGTCAGATCAAATTTGATGATCAATTTATGCAGAAATCCAGGTAATTCCAAAGGGTTCACATACTTATTCCTGCCACTGTATATCCCTCCTTCTGAGAGACTGACAGGGAGAGAGAGATTTCTTGCTTAGGCAATGTTAACTAATGTTTCCCATGCCGATAAAGCCCTTACATTGAATTGAATTGTATTGAGATGGAAAAACAGGAAAAAACATCTCTGGAGGTCGACTTGATGTTTTGTGCCTCTGAAGATACCATCTCTACGGACAAACTTGTGATCTCTGTCGCAAACATGAAACCAGAATGTAGTTGAGTGACTGTTTTCTTCTCTCTCCCCCTCTCCCCACCCTATCTCCCCCCTTGCTCCCACCCACCTCCCTCTCCTCTCTCTCTCCACTCCCCTCCCCTCTCGCTCCCTCTCTCTCTCTCCACTCTCTCCCTACACTACTCTCCCCTCTCTCTCTCTCTCTCCCTCCCCTCTCTCTCTCTCTCCCTCCACTCTCTCTCCCCCTCCACTCTCTCTCCCCCTCCACTCTCTCCCTCCCCTCTCCCCCTCTCTCTCTCTCCCTCCACTCTCTCTCCCCCTCCACTCTCTCTCCCCCCCCCCCCCTCTCTCTCTCTCCACTCTCTCTCTCTCCCTCCCCTCTCTCTCTCTCCCCCTCTCCCCTCTCTCTCCAGGACTCCTACCATGGCCGGTGGGTTGTTCTCTATAGACAGAGATTATTTCCAAGAGATAGGGACGTATGACGCAGGTATGGACATTTGGGGAGGAGAGAACCTGGAGATCTCCTTTAGGGTGAGTACACACATACACAGGGCACACACACACGCACACATACACAGGGCATGCAAGCACACACACACACACCAGCTATGCAAACTAGTTCACTTTTGGTGAAATTCACCGTTTTGAATCCAAAATAGGCGACCTACGTGAATCGTGTAGATCAGATGAGAAAAGTTTGGGAGGGGGAGCTTTGGATCACTACTGGCTGTAAGCGAACGAGCGATGCAGGTTTGTAAGCGAACGAGTGATGCACGTTTGGAGCAACTCTGTCTGTGTCCAAGGCTCAGCCAATCATTCACATAACAACAGAATGCAGAGAGAAGAGACAACCAATGTGCTAGTTACAGAATCAGGGCACTCTGAAAGACAGCAGTAGGGTACAGAGGCAGTTTGCCAGTTACAGCAGCGCGTCCCCTGGATGATAACAAAAAGATAGGTGAGAAGCCGGGTGATGAAGCACACTTCATGAGCTGTAACCGAAAAACAACTGGCATTTGGAAAGTTGGAGGTGAGGGAGAAAGTGTGGTGGTACAAGTATTGTTAGCGTTGCTAAGTATCTTGCTATAGTAGCTGGATGGAATTCTCCGTTAGCTAGCCAGAGAAATGTGCACCTGCACACACACACACACACAGGGTTGTGTAGTTGTATGTAGTTGTAACATGAGTGTTTCGGGTGTGTTGTAGATCTGGCAGTGCGGGGGGACGTTGGAGATCGTGACGTGTTCTCACGTGGGTCACGTGTTCCGGAAGGCCACGCCCTACACGTTTCCAGGGGGAACGGGTCAGATCATCAATAAGAACAACAGACGCCTGGCCGAGGTCTGGATGGACCAGTTCAAAAACTTCTTCTACATCATCTCCCCTGGTGAGTCTGAGGGAGGGGCGAGTTGCTGTGTGTCTGGGGGCTGTTTCAAAACAGAAGCCTTCTACATCATCTCCCCTGGTGAGTCTGAGGGAGGGGCGAGTTGCTGTGTGTCTGGGGGCTGTTTCAAAACAGAAGCCTTCTACATCATCTCCCCTGGTGAGTCTGAGGGAGGGGCGAGTTGCTGTGTGTCTGGGGGCTGTTTCAAAACAGAAGCCTTCTACATCATCTCCCCTGGTGAGTCTGAGGGAGGGGCGAGTTGCTGTGTGTCTGGGGGCTGTTTCAAAACAGAAGCATGGTCAAATAATAATAATCCCAGTGGTTGTAGAGGGTGCAACAGGTCAGCACCTCAGGAGTAAATGTTAGTTGGCTTTTCATAGCCAATCATTCAGAGTTAGAGACAGCAGGTGTGGTAGAGAGAGAGAGTCCAAAACAGCAGGTCTGGGACAGGTAGCACGTCCGGTGAACAGGTCAGGGTTCCATTTCCGCAGGCAGAACAGTTGAAACTGGAGCAACAGCACGACCAGGTGGACTGGGGACAGCAAGGAGTCATCAGACCAGGTAATCCTGAGGCATGGTCCTAGGGCTCAGGTCCTCTGAGAGAAGAGAAAGAGAGAGAGAGAGAAAGGGGGAGAGAGAGAATTAGAGGGAGCATACTTAAGTTCACACAAGATGCCGGATAAGACAGGAAAAATTCTCCAGATATAACAGACTGACCCTAGCCCCCCAATAAACTATTGCAGCATAATTATTGGAGGCTGCGATAGGAGGGGTCGGGAGACACTGTGGTCCCATCCAACTATACCCCCGGACAGGGCCAACCAGGCCCCCCATTAACAATGTGATGTTGCCGTGGTGACCTGACAGAGAGAGGCGACGTGGGGGGGGACAGAATAATTTCACGCTACACAGTCTCTATTAACCTTGCCATCTCACCACTGACAGACACACCCCTGCACAGATCAGGTAGAGGACAGGCGAGAACAAGGTCAAAGGTTCACCTCTCTTCCACTAACAGGAAGTTTAGTGTTCACTGCTTCCCCTTACTGTAATAACAATCCCTAATCCAGAGAATATCAAACACTCTATGAGAAACATGTTTGTAAGATTCTTCCAGTCCTTTAGGTAGTTGGTGATTGTGACCATGGGGATGTGTGTTGGGTGTTTTCCACCACTACATAGAGTAGCCAGTCAAATAGAAAAGTAGCCAGCCAGGCCAAAGCAGCTCTATTTCGGTGGTCTCTGGTACATTGTAACAACTTGATTCCATCTGAAATACACAGCGGAAATATTGAATACTTTATCGAGTTTATGTCCCAGATTGTAAAAAATGTGTTGCGGTATTATGTAGAAAGACATGACTTTGCAATTGAAATGACAACAAAAGGATGAATTCAGTGTATTGTTCCTTATTTTGGTATTGTTAGTTGTCTAGGTCTATGCCTATATGACCAGGACTATTTTCTAAGTAGGAGAATATTAAACCTTTTTTTTAGCATTTAACCAGTGTTCTCTTGATTTAAAGTGGTATTTACACTTTTACTACAACATATGGATTGCCACAATTATATTTGTTCTTCAAATTGTGTATTTTATTGAAACAGAAAAATGAAGTAAATAGCCCACCTTATCTAGAATAATATATTTAAGGTTTTGTTTTTCCAGGTTTCCATTTTCCCCGTTTTCACTCTCAAAATCACATTGGATGTTCTGAATACAGAACAATGCTTAAACCACATCAGGAGGCTTCTGAGGTCTGGGATAAATCTGATACTTGTCTTTTTGGGGTGTATTTACCCTTTCATTCAAGTGCGCAGCTAGCAAGAGGCTGTTGTTGAGCAGGGTTTTTATAGCCACATATGATGGTAGATGAAATAACCCTGATATCATTCTGCCAGGGAAGCTAGGCTACTTTGTAGTTAACATTTCATTGAGGAGTTTTTTGGGAGCCTTTCCATCTACCAGAAGACATTAGCTTCATCGCTAACGGTTACACAAAGTGGTAGACTTGTGCACTGCAGAAACAGACAGGGGCATTCTCGTTGCCTCTTGACCTATACGAAATCAGTGATGCATTCTGTTCCTGTCTTATGATAATTTGGGGGAAGTTTAAGGTCAATACATTTGTGAATATTGTTGAATTCCGTTTTAATGCCTGGGTTTCTTGAGGGCCTAATTATCATATTTTGACCAGAATGAGGCTCTCCACTGTCTATTGTTCCTTCAGTGATGATTCATCATCTTCATCGAATGTTTTCATAATTTATCTGCAGATAATTGCCAAACATTAGGGAGCCAAACTATGCAAATTAAGGAGCCAAATGAACGTCTCTCCGATGCCATTCGGTAGGCTACAGACTGACGAGATGAGTCACTCACTTTATCGTCCCTGTCTGGCAAGCCCCGACATCCTAGGAAAGGAAACCTAGGAAATCCTTAGGTTGACTTGTCACGATGCGACAACATGGACATATAACCATGTTGAATGGCAAGGGATGTAGGAGATGGAATTTATTCAGTCAGTTCGACACTTTTTATAAACTAGTCAACACTTGCTGTTCAGTTGTCAATCAGCACACAGTAAATAGCCTAGGCCGCTCCCTGTGGCTGGCTGTCACGTTCCTTTGTAGAGACGGATCAAGGCGCAGCGAATGTTGAGTTCCACAGAATTATTTCATAGTGAAACTTAGCAACAACGAAACAATAAACTAACAATGAAATGTGACTACGTGGTGCACAAACACACAACAATAAACTAACAATGAAATGTGACTACGTGGTGCACAAACACACAACAATAAACTAACAATGAAACGTGACTACGTGGTGCACAAACACACAACAATAAACTAACAATGAAATGTGACTACGTGGTGCACAAACACACAACAATAAACTAACAATGAAATGTGACTACGTGGTGCACAAACACACAACAATAAACTAACAATGAAATGTGACTACGTGGTGCACAAACACACAACAATAAACTAACAATGAAATGTGACTATGTGGTGCACAAACACACAACAATAAACTAACAATGAAATGTGACTACGTGGTGCACAAACACACAACAATAAACTTTTAATGAAATGTGACTACGTGGTGCACAAACACACAACAATAAACTAACAATGAAATGTGACTACGTGGTGCACAAACACACAACAATAAACTAACAATGAAATGTGACTACGTGGTGCACAAACACACAACAATAAACTAACAATGAAATGTGACTACGTGGTGCACAAACACACAACAATAAACTAACAATGAAACGTGACTACGTGGTGCACAAACACACAACAATAAACTAACAATGAGACGTGACTACGTGGTGCACAAACACACAACAATAAACTAACAATGAAATGTGACTACGTGGTGCACAAACACACAACAATAAACTAACAATGAAATGTGACTACGTGGTGCACAAACACACAACAATAAACTAACAATGAAATGTGACTACGTGGTGCACAAACACACAACAATAAACTAACAATGAAATGTGACTATGTGGTGCACAAACACACAACAATAAACTAACAATGAAATGTGACTACGTGGTGCACAAACACACAACAATAAACTTTTAATGAAATGTGACTACGTGGTGCACAAACACACAACAATAAACTAACAATGAAATGTGACTACGTGGTGCACAAACACACAACAATAAACTAACAATGAAATGTGACTACGTGGTGCACAAACACACAACAATAAACTAACAATGAAATGTGACTACGTGGTGCACAAACACACAACAATAAACTAACAATGAAACGTGACTACGTGGTGCACAAACACACAACAATAAACTAACAATGAAACGTGACTACGTGGTGCACAAACACACAACAATAAACTAACAATGAAATGTGACTACGTGGTGCACAAACACACAACAATAAACTAACAATGAAATGTGACTACGTGGTGCACAAACACACAACAATAAACTAACAATGAAATGTGACTACGTGGTGCACAAACACACAACAATAAACTAACAATGAAATGTGACTACGTGGTGCACAAACACACAACAATAAACTAACAACGAAACGTGACTACGTGGTGCACAAACACACAACAATAAACTAACAATGAAACGTGACTACGTGGTGCACAAACACACAACAATAAACTAACAATGAAACGTGACTACGTGGTGCACAAACACACAACAATAAACTAACAACGAAACGTGACTACGTGGTGCACAAACACACAACAATAAACTAACAATGAAACGTGACTACGTGGTGCACAAACACACAACAATAAACTAACAATGAAACGTGACTACGTGGTGCACAAACACACAACAATAAACTAACAATGAAATGTGACTACGTGGTGCACATGCACAAACACACAACAATAAACTAACAATGAAATGTGACTACGTGGTGCACAAACACACAACAATAAACTAACAATGAAACGTGACTACGTGGTGCACAAACACACAACAATAAACTAACAATGAAACGTGACTACGTGGTGCACAAACACACAACAATAAACTAACAATGAAACGTGACTACGTGGTGCACAAACACACAACAATAAACTAACAATGAAACGTGACTACGTGGTGCACAAACACACAACAATAAACTAACAATGAAACGTGACTACGTGGTGCACAAACACACAACAATAAACTAACAATGAAACGTGACTACGTGGTGCACAAACACACAACAATAAACTAACAATGAAATGTGACTACGTGGTGCACAAACACACAACAATAAACTAACAACGAAATGTGACTACGTGGTGCACAAACACACAACAATAAACTAACAATGAAACGTGACTACGTGGTGCACAAACACACAACAATAAACTAACAATGAAACGTGACTACGTGGTGCACAAACACACAACAATAAACTAACAATGAAACGTGACTACGTGGTGCACAAACACACAACAATAAACTAACAATGAAACGTGACTACGTGGTGCACAAACACACAACAATAAACTAACAATGAAACGTGACTACGTGGTGCACAAACACACAACAATAAACTAACAATGAAACGTGACTACGTGGTGCACAAACACAAAACAATAAACTAACAATGAAATGTGACTACGTGGTGCACAAACACACAACAATAAACTAACAATGAAACGTGACTACGTGGTGCACAAACACACAACAATAAACTAACAATGAAATGTGACTACGTGGTGCACAAACACACAACAATAAACTAACAATGAAATGTGACTACGTGGTGCACAAACACACAACAATAAACTAACAATGAAATGTGACTACGTGGTGCACAAACACACAACAATAAACTAACAATGAAATGTGACTACGTGGTGCACAAACACACAACAATAAACTAACAATGAAATGTGACTACGTGGTGCACAAACACACAACAATAAACTAACAATGAAATGTGACTACGTGGTGCACATGCACAAACACACAACAATAAACTAACAATGAAATGTGACTACGTGGTGCACAAACACACAACAAACTAACAACGAAACGTGACTACGTGGTGCACAAACACACAACAATAAACTAACAATGAAACGTGACTACGTGGTGCACAAACACACAACAATAAACTAACAATGAAACGTGACTACGTGGTGCACAAACACACAACAATAAACTAACAACGAAACGTGACTACGTGGTGCACAAACACACAACAAACTAACAACGAAACGTGACTACGTGGTGCACAAACACACAACAATAAACTAACAATGAAACGTGACTACGTGGTGCACAAACACACAACAATAAACTAACAATGAAACGTGACTACGTGGTGCACAAACACAAAACAATAAACTAACAATGAAATGTGACTACGTGGTGCACAAACACAAAACAATATCCCATAAAACACAGGTGGAAAAAGGCTACCTAAAAATGATCCCCGATGAGAGACAACGATTACCAGCTGCCTCTAATTGGGAATCATACCAATCACCAACATAGAAATAATAACCCAGAACCCCACATAGAAATAACTAACTAGAACAACCCCCAGTCACACCCTGACCTACTACACCATAGAGAAATAATGTCTCTCTATGGTCAGGGCATGACTCTGGTTATGTGAAACGTAAAAGAAAATCAATGATTTTGTGTCAGTAAACAATAATTAGGCTAAGTCATGGATTTCCACACATCGTTACCAGTTACAGTACATGGGATATGTAAGGATATGCTCTCTCCCACAGGTGTAAAGAAATTTGACTGCAACCAGAAATCTGTAGGCTATATAATGACGAGATGCTCATGGCTCCTCCCTACCAATGGGAGTCGTTGTCCCAAAGATGGGAAGGCAGGTGACAAGCTTAGGTCCAAAATAAGACCATAGAAAAGCATTGGACAGATTTTGGCGAGCGTGAAACCTCTCACTTTGCCTCTTCCTCTCTGCTGAATTTCCCTGTCATCACTCACTTTGTGACTGACCGGCGCCTGTCCTATAAATAGATCGCTAGAAGATACATATCGTTCATCCTAGCGGGGGAGGGCTCGATGGACTAGCGAACTGAAACTTTTAAATGAAAAGTAGCCTAGTTATTATGAAGTGGAAAATGTAGCTGGCTAAAAATGAATCTGTAACCGGCTGATTAGCCGACAGCTGACGCTAATGGAAAACACTGTGTTTCAGGTGTGACGAAGGTGGACTATGGTGACATCACGTCTCGCTCGTCTCTGAGACAGAAGCTGCAGTGTAAACCTTTCAGCTGGTACCTGGAGAACGTCTATCCTGACTCCCAGATACCACGACACTACTACTCACTGGGAGAGGTGCACCCGCGCTAAACACACAACACACACACACTAAACACACACACATTCAATCAGTGATAATTGTTGGTTGTGTGTTGTTCTGTCAGATCCGTAACGTGGAGACTAACCAGTGTCTGGACAACATGGCCCGGAAGGAGAACGAGAAAGTTGGCATCTTCAACTGCCATGGCATGGGAGGAAACCAGGTAACTAGAACTGCCATGGCATGGGAGGAAACCAGGTAGTTAGAACGGCCATGGAATGGGAGGAAACCAGGTAGTTAGAACGGCCATGGCATGGGAGGAAACAAGGTAATTAGAACTGCCATGGCATGGGAGGAAACCAGGTATCTGGAACTGCCATGGCATGGGAGGAAACCAGGTAACTAGAACTGCCATGGCATGGAAGGAAACCAGGTATCTAGAACTGCCATGGCATGGGAGGAAACCAGGTAACTAGAACTGCCATGGCATGGGAGGAAACCAGGTAACTAGAACTGCCATGGCATGGGGGGAAACCAGCTATCTACTGCCATGGCATGGGAGGAAACCAGGTAACTAGAACTGCCATGGCATGGGGGGAAACCAGGTATCTACTGCCATGGCATGGGAGGAAACCAGGTAATTAGAACTGCCATAGCATGGGAGGAAACCAGGTATCTAGAACTGCCATGTCATGGAAGGAAACCAGGTATCTAGAACTGCCATGGCATGGGAGGAAACCAGGTATCTAGAACTGCCATGGCATGGGAGGAAACCAGGTAACTAGAACTGTCATGGCATGGGAGGAAACCAGGTAACTAGAACTGCCATGGCATGGGAGGAAACCAGGTATCTAGAACTGCCATGGCATGGGGGGAAACCAGGTATCTACTGCCATGGCATGGGAGGAAACCAGGTAACTAGAACTGCCATGGCATGGGAGGAAACCAGGTAACTAGAACTGCCATGGCATGGGAGGCAACCAGGTAACAGTCACAAACCAGGTATCTGGAACTGCCATGGCATGGGAGGAAACCAGGTAACTAGAACTGCCATGGCATGGGAGGAAACCAGGTAACTAGAACTGCCATGGCATGGGAGGAAACCAGGTATCTGGAACTGCCATGGCATGGGAGGAAACCAGGTAACTAGAACTGCCATGGCATGGGAGGAAACCAGGTATCTGGAACTGCCATGGCATGGGAGGAAACCAGGTAACTAGAACTGCCATGGCATGGGAGGAAACCAGGTATCTGGAACTGCTATGGCATGGAGGAAACCAGGTAACTGCCATGGCATGGAGGAAACCAGGTAACAGTCACAAACCAGGTATCTGGAACTGCCATGGCATGGGAGGAAACCAGGTAACTAAAACTGCCATGGCATGGGAGGAAACCAGGTATCTGGAACTGCCATGGCATGGGAAGAAACCAGGTAACTAGAACTGCCATGGCATGGGAGGAAACCAGGTAACTAGAACTGCCATGGCATGGGAGGAAACCAGGTAACTAGAACTGCCATGGCATGGGAGGAAACCGTAACTGATCAACTGAGGACAGGACAACAGTAATGAGATTACCTTTGGTGTTCATCATAGTGACATTAACCTGAGCAACTTATCTGACCTCAGAGGAGAGAGATACAATGTGAATGACATAAGAGAGAGAGAGAGGTCTCTTGTCTTCCCGTCTGACCGTGTGTCGTCCCCTGCAGGTGTTCAGCTACACGGCCAATAAAGAGATAAGGACAGATGACCTGTGTCTAGACGTGTCCAAACTCAACGGTCCTGTCATGATGCTCAAGTGTCATCACCTCAAAGGAAACCAGCTCTGGGAGTATGACCCCATGGTATGTCTGTCTGTCAACAGTAAACAACCCCTCCTTGTCTTTTCTTACTACCACTGACCCTGCTGAGTGTGCTAGTTGTTGTTTTACCTAGCTACCTTAAAGTAACTGTCAAGTGTTTCCACATTTCTATTAAATATGTCATATAATTCATTACAATATGAGTGAAATATTTAGTTTTCCTTCCAATTTTTTATTTATGAAGTATGATATAAAGCTGATTTTCTGTATTGGAATGGTGTGGCCCTACCCCAACAACTGAATGGTGTGGGCGTATACAAGTCATTCAAATTATTCACGCGAGTAGATCGCTGATTGGCCAGTGCATCCTCAGGAGGATGACATCATCATCAATGAGGAAATAGCAAGCATTTTTTTAAACTGTCTTTTTGACATACCAGATTGAAGTGTTTTTTTCTTTAATTTTATGCTTTGGCCACATGAATATAGGATGAGTCCACAACATATGGGTATGAGTTATCAGAATATTCACTTTTAAAAGTCAGATTTTCACAGGACAGTTACTTTAAGATGAATGCACTTTTAAACAGTAAGTTGCTCTGGGTAAGAGCGTCGCTAAATGACTCAAATATATTTAAAAAAAAATGTTTCTCTGTCTGTTGTGTCTGTAGAAGTTGACCCAGGTCTGTTTCTCTGTTGTCTCTGTAGAAGTTGACCCAGGTCTGTTTCTCTGTTGTGTCTGTAGAAGTTGACCCAGGTCTGTTTCTCTGTTGTCTCTGTAGAAGTTGACTCAGGTCTGTTTCTCTGTTGTCTCTGTAGAAGTTGACCCAGGTCTGTTTCTCTGTTGTCTCTGTAGAAGTTGACCCAGGTCTGTTTCTCTGTTGTCTCTGTAGAAGTTGACTCAGGT
The DNA here is from genome assembly GCF_057628025.1 of Oncorhynchus mykiss. Lineage (NCBI taxonomy): Eukaryota > Metazoa > Chordata > Actinopteri > Salmoniformes > Salmonidae > Oncorhynchus > Oncorhynchus mykiss. Next base: position 17,115,866 of record NC_143024.1, read on the forward strand.
CTGTTGTCTCTGTAGAAGTTGACCCAGGTCTGTTTCTCTGTCTGTTGTCTCTGTAGAAGTTGACCCAGGTATGTTTCTCTGTCTGTTGTCTCTATAGAAGTTGACCCAGGTCTGTTTCTCTGTTTTCTCTGTAGAAGTTGACTCAGGTCTGTTTCTCTGTTGTCTCTGTAGAAGTTGACCCAGGTCTGTTTCTCTGTTGTCTCTGTAGAAGTTGACCCAGGTCTGTTTCTCTGTTGTCTCTGTAGAAGTTGACTCAGGTCTGTTTCTCTGTTGTCTCTGTAGAAGTTGACTCAGGTCTGTTTCTCTGTTGTCTCTGTAGAAGTTGCCTCAGGTCTGTTTCTCTGTTGTCTCTGTAGAAGTTGCCTCAGGTCTGTTTCTCTGTTGTCTCTGTAGAAGTTGACCCAGGTCTGTTTCTCTGTTGTCTCTGTAGAAGTTGCCTCAGGTCTGTTTCTCTGTTGTCTCTGTAGAAGTTGACCCAGGTCTGTTTCTCTGTTGTGTCTGTAGAAGTTGACTCAGGTCTGTTTCTCTGTCTGTTGTCTCTGTAGAAGTTGACCCAGGTCTGTTTCTCTGTTGTCTCTGTAGAAGTTGACCCAGGTCTGTTTCTCTGTTGTCTCTGCAGAAGTTGACTCAGGTCTGTTTCTCTGTTGTCTCTGTAGAAGTTGACCCAGGTCTGTTTCTCTGTCTGTTGTCTCTGTAGAAGTTGACCCAGGTCTGTTTCTCTGTCTGTTGTCTCTGTAGAAGTTGCCTCAGGTCTGTTTCTCTGTTGTCTCTATAGAAGTTGACCCAGGTCTGTTTCTCTGTCTGTTGTCTCTGTAGAAGTTGACTCAGGTCTGTTTCTCTGTTGTCTCTGTAGAAGTTGACTCAGGTCTGTTTCTCTGTCTGTTGTCTCTGTAGAAGTTGACTCAGGTCTGTTTCTCTGTCTGTTGTCTCTGTAGAAGTTGACTCAGGTCTGTTTCTCTGTTGTGTCTGTAGAAGTTAACCCAGGTCTGTTTCTCTGTCTGTTGTCTCTGTAGAAGTTGACCCTGATCCACGTCAATAGTAACCAGTGTCTGGACAAGGCCAGTGAGGAGGACAGCCAGGTGCCCAGCGTCAGAGACTGTACACACACTCGCTCTCAACAGTGGCTGCTGCGCAACGTCACGCTGCCTGAGATCTTCTGACCGCCGCCTACCCACACACACATACACACACACACACACTGACGGAAAGAGAGAGAGAGTGAGAGGAGGGAAGAGGAGGAGGGCAGAAGGGACAGTCCACGCTGAATGGGATGAAGCAGGGCCCTTCTATGGTGTCTGGGAGAGGGAACATGTTTGGACTCAATGGAGGAGAGACTCATACTTTTATGAAGAGAGACTGGTGATCTTTTAAAGAGAGAGACCCGCTCCTGGAGAGACATGTTGTTAAAGAGAGAGAGAGACTCACAGAGAGGACTTCCATGGACAAGGCAGTCTCCCCAACGCTGCAAACTCATCACTTATGTTTACCTGACTGTGTGTGTGTGTGTGTGTGTGTGTGTGTGTGTGTGTGTGTGTGTGTGTGTGTGTGTGTGTGTGTGTGTGTGTGTGTGTGTGTGTGCGCAAATGTGTTCTCAAGTAAAGGTGGCTCATTAGTGAAAACATTTTTTTCATTGAGTTTTGACTCTGTTGAACTCATATGAAGGAAGGGTGTGTGTGTGTGTGTGTGTATGTGTGTTTGAGCGAGCATGTGTGTACATGTGTTGGGATATGCCCTCCTGTTGCAGTATTGTATGACTGTGCATGTATGAGGACAGCCCCATACAGACACCTAGCAGTGTCTGTCTCCCTCTAGTGTTCCTCCCCTGAATTGCAGCCTAAAGAGGGACTCAGAGACAGGAGATGGAGACAGAGAGGGAGGGGGGACACAGAGACAGGAGATGGAGACAGAGAGGGAGGGGGGACACAGAGAGAGGAGATGGAGACAGAGAGGGAGGGGGGACTCAGAACTCTCCAGAGAAGCACCGAGGAACAATGCGCTGAACCACAAACTGAACTGAATCCCTAATTGACAGACCTGCACTCCTACAGACAGATATAGAGACAGAAATAATATGTTTGTGATATACTGAGATTTCTATGTAGACTTTTTTACATGTCTTTGTTTATTACTGTGAGAGTTCCACAGAGCAGCGACTGTAGTTTATCTGTCTGTTTATGTCTTTAAGGTAAAGTGTTTAACATAGAGCTAATACGGCTGCTGGTTGACGTTGCCCTTAGTCACAGATCAAGAATCAGTTTACCCTCCCCTAATCCTAATGTTAACCATTATGGGTAGGAAACAAGAACTGATCTTAGATCAGTGTCAGGAGGCAACCTGATCCTCCTCCGCTAATACACACGTGTACACACACGGCCCTGGGCCTCTGCATATCTAATGTGATGGATCTAATGATCACAGTAACACACAGACACACACATAAATAATCCCACATACAAACACAGGTTACACACATACAGAAATAAACACACATACAAACACAGGTTACACACGTACACAAACAGAAATAACACACATACATACACAGGTTACACACACGCAAACAGAAATAACACACATTCAAACACAGGTTACACACAAACAGAAATCAACACACATACAAACACAGGTTACACACGTACACACGTACACAAACAGAAATAACACACATTCAAACACAGGTTACACACATACACACATACACAAACAGAAATATCACACATTCAAACACAGGTTACACACGTACACAAACAGAAATAAACACACATTCAAACACAGGTTACACACGTACACACATACACAAACAGAAATCAACACACATACAAACACAGGTTACACACGTACACACATACACAAACAGAAATATCACACATTCAAACACAGGTTACACACATACACACATACACAAACAGAAATAACACACAAGCTGAACTAGACTGTCACTTTAATCTTCTCTATCATATCTTCTTCCTGAAGACGTCCTGATAAAACACTCCAATGGCTCCATCCTCCATGGTGTGTGTGTGTGTGTGTGTGTGTGTGCGCGTGTGTGTGTGTGTGTGTGTGGCGCTAACTCCATGCTAACCCCAGCCCGTCAACTCCACTCTTATCAGCACATCAGTTTAATGCGGTTTCTATATCACTGAACAGCACAGTGGAGCTGCATAGACTGTCCAGAGGTCAGTTAAGGGCAGTATCTCTGTTTCATACATTGACTTCTATGCTTTGTATGGTTAGAATAATATGGAGGCGGTTCAGGAATGCAGTAAGTGTTTGATCATGAATGTGGGAGAGGGATGTAAAGGTGTCCTACAGTATCACACTCCATAACCACTTATATATTTCTGGTCAACACAGACCTCTACTCATATCACTCCTTTACTTAACATCTCAACACCTTTCTGCTCATATCACTCCTTTACTTAACATCTCAACACCTTTCTGCTCATATCACTCCTTTACTTAACATCTCAACACCTTTCTGCTCATATCACTCCTTTACTTAACATCTCAACACCTTTCTGCTCATATCACTCCTTTACTTAACATTTCAACACAGACCTCTCTACTCATCACTCCTTTACTTAACATTTCAACACAGACCTCTCTACTCATATCACTCCTTTACTTAACATTTCAACACCTTTCTGCTCATATCACTCCTTTACTTAACATTTCAACACAGACCTCTCTACTCATCACTCCTTTACTTAACATTTCAACACAGACCTCTCTACTCATATCACTCCTTTACTTAACATCTCAACACCTTTCTGCTCATATCACTCCTTTACTTAACATCTCAACACCTTTCTACTCATATCACTCCTTTACTTAACATTTCAACACAGACCGCTCTACTCATATCACTCCTTTACTTAACATCTCAACACCTTTCTGCTCATATCACTCCTTTACTTAACATTTCAACACAGACCTCTCTACTCATATCACTCCTTTACTTAACATTTCAACACAGACCTCTGCTCATATCACTCCTTTACTTAACATTTCAACACAGACCTCTCTACTCATCACTCCTTTACTTAACATTTCAACACAGACCTCTCTACTCATATCACTCCTTTACTTAACATTTCAACACAGACCTCTGCTCATATCACTCCTTTACTTAACATTTCAACACAGACCTCTGCTCATATCACTCATTTACTTAACATTTCAACACAGACCTCTGCTCATATCACTCATTTACTTAACGTTCCACTTGTCATTTTGGTTAACCTCTTCTTTTTAGTTGTTTTTTGTATCACACGCTTTTATCAGTTTGCCAGTCTGAGAGATGACGTCTATCATTAACTATTTCAACCTCCTCTGTTGGGGGAGGGGTTTACACACGGTTCTGACATTTCATTGGCTCATCTTTGCTGTGGAGGTGGGTGGGGGGGGCTTTACTTGACGGATTCATGTTTGATTGAATGACTGTACGATAAAGATGTGTGATTTCTGATTGGTGGGTTTTGACTGTGAGACGGGCGAGGACTGTTTGTATGTAAAGGATTGACTCTTGTCGGGGAGGGGTGGGGTTTGTTTGATTGACAGCTGTATGAGTTATATCCAGACTTCCACACTGAGCTGTTTCAAACGTTGTAGAAATAAAAGTCAGAACGTTTACAGAACACCACAACGACAACATGGACTCCTGTCTCTCTCTTTACTCACATATTCATGAGACAACAGATTATCTTGAACTCCGCCAGTGATCAGTCCACCAGTGATCAGTCCAGTAGTGATCAGTCCACCAGTGATCAGTCCATTAGTGATCAGTCCACCAGTGATCAGTCCATTAGTGATCAGTCCATCAGTGATCAGTCCATCAGTGATCAGTCCATCAGTGATCAGTCCACCGGTGATCAGTCCACCAGTGATCAGTCCATCGGTGATCTGTCCACCGGTGATCAGTCCATCAGTGATCAGTCCACCAGTGATCAGTCCATCAGTGATCAGTCCACCGGTGATCAGTCCATCAGTGATCAGTAACACACATTCAGGAGAGTAGCTCTGCAGGAACAGGGTTGGAGTTAAACCCTACAGGAGGGTAGCTCTCCAGGAACATGGTTGGAGTTAAAACCTACAGGACTGTATCTCTCCAGGAACAGGGTTGGAGTTAAAACCTACAGGAGGGTAGCTCTAGGAACAGGGCTGGAGTTAAAACCTACAGGAGAGTAGCTCTCCAGGAACAGGGTTGGAGTTAAAACCTACAGGAGGGTAGCTCTAGGAACAGGGCTGGAGTTAAAACCTACAGGAGAGTAGCTCTCCAGGAACAGGGTTGGAGTTAAAACCTACAGGACTGTAGCTCTCCATGAACAGGGTTGGAGTTAAAACCTACAGGAGGGTAGCTCTCCAGGAACATGGTTGGAGTTAAAACCTACAGGACTGTAGCTCTACAGGAACAGGGTTGGAGTTATAACCTACAGGACTGTATCTCTACAGGAACAGGGTTGGAGTTATAACCTACAGGACTGTAGCTCTCCAGGAACAGGGTTGGAGTTAAAACCTACAGGACTGTAGCTCTACAGGAACATGGTTGGAGTTATAACCTACAGGACTGTAGCTCTCCAGGAACAGGGTTGGAGTTATAACCTACAGGACTGTAGCTCTCCAGGAACAGGGTTGGAGTTAAAACCTACAGGAGGGTAGCTCTCCAGGAACAGGGTTGGAGTTAAAACCTACAGGAGGGTAGCTCTCCAGGAACATGGTTGGAGTTCAAACCTACAGGACTGTAGCTCTCCAGGAACAGGGCTGGAGTTAAAACCTACAGGACTGTATCTCTCCAGGAACAGGGTTGGAGTTAAAACCTACAGGACTGTAGCTCTACAGGAACAGGATTGGAGTTATAACCTACAGGACTGTAGCTCTCCAGGAACAGGGTTGGTAGTTATAAACATACAGGACTGTAGCTCTCCAGGAACATGGTTGGAGTTAAAACCTACAGGACTGTAGCTCTCCAGGAACAGGGCTGGAGTTAAAACCTACAGGACTGTATCTCTCCAGGAACATGGTTGGAATTAAAACCTACAGGACTGTATCTCTACAGGAACAGGGTTGGAGTTAAAACCTACAGGACTGTATCTCTCCAGGAACAGGGTTGGAATTAAAACCTACAGGAGGGTAGCTCTCCAGGAACAGGGTTGGAGTTATAACCTACAGGACTGTAGCTCTCCAGGAACAGGGTTGGAGTTAAAACCTACAGGAGGGTAGCTCTCCAGGAACAGGGTTGGAGTTAAAACCTACAGGACTGTAGCTCTCCAGGAACAGGGCTGGAGTTAAAACCTACAGGACTGTATCTCTACAGGAACAGGGTTGGAGTTATAACCAACAGGACTGTAGCTCTCCGGGAACAGGGTTAGAGTTAAAACCTACAGGACTGTATCTCTACAGGAACAGGGTTGGAGTTATAACCTACAGGACTGTAGCTCTCCTGGAACATGGTTGGAGTTAAAACCTACAGGACTGTAGCTCTACAGGAACAGGGTTGGAGTTAAAACCTACAGGAGGGTAGCTCTCCAGGAACAGGGTTGGAGTTATAACCTACAGGACTGTAGCTCTCCAGGAACAGGGTTGGAGTTATAACCTACAGGACTGTAGCTCTCCAGGAACATGTTTGGAGTTAAAACCTACAGGACTGTAGCTCTACAGGAACAGGGCTGGAGTTAAAACCTACAGGACTGTATCTCTCCAGGAACAGGGTTGGAGTTAAAACCTACACGACTGTATCTCTACAGGAACAGGGTTGGAGTTATAACCAACAGGACTGTAGCTCTCCGGGAACAGGGTTGGAGTTAAAACCTACAGGACTGTATCTCTACAGGAACAGGGTTGGAGTTATAACCTACAGGACTGTAGCTCTCCTGGAACATGGTTGGAGTTAAAACCTACAGGACTGTATCTCTACAGGAACAGGGTTGGAGTTATAACCTATAGGACTGTATCTCTACAGGAACAGGGTTGAAGTTATAACCTACAGGACTGTAGCTTTCCAGGAACAGGGTTGGAGAGCCCTGGTTTATACCCAAGTGTTCTTGCTGCTTAGATCTATATAGTAGCAGATCAGATTTACTATATAGCAATGTTTTGCTGAGCCTGAGATAACTATTAGGCCAATGAAACAGCCACCTTGTGTACCTATACAGTAAAACAATGGCATAGGCCAGATTGTGGATATGGTGCCATCTCTGACACTTAACCATGAAATGCTGATGGTTTTAGCGTTGATAGCGAAGCACGGTTCCAGTTCCAGTCCAAAGATGCTGAATCCAGATATTACCACAGATCTTTCTGATGTCAAGAGTATTTTCATTAAAGCACTTCTCTATTTCTTTCATAGTTATAGAAGACACAACAGCCTCTATAATGAGTCTCTGTGGAGGGAGAGGAGTGGCGTACTGCCTCTAAAAGTCTCTGGTGAGAGAGAAGAGGGGGTACTGCCTCTAAAAGTCTCTGGGGAGAGAGAAGAGGGGGCTACTGCCTCTAAAAGTCTCTGGGGAGAGAGGGGGGGGGGGGGTACTGCCTCTAAAAGTCTCTGGGGAGAGAGAAGAGGGGGCTACTGCCTCTAAAAGTCTCTGTGGAGGGAGAGGAGTGGCGTACTGCCTCTAAAAGTCTCTGGTGAGAGAGAAGAGGGGGCTACTGCCTCTAAAAGTCTCTGTGGAGGGAGAGGAGTGGCGTACTGCCTCTAAAAGTGGGGAGAGAGAAGAGGGGGTACTGCCTCTAAAAGTCTCTGGGGAGAGAGAAGAGGGGGTACTGCCTCTAAAAGTCTCTGGGGAACATGACACTAACGATGAAGTTAAAAGGTCAAAGGAATGTGAATGAGTGTGTTTGTGTGTTTTGGGGGATGGAGGGCAAAGTAAATTCTTCACATGTGTGCATAGCGAGAACATATTGGGCATTAAAGGTAATCCAGCAATGATATTATGTCATCATTGGACAGAGTAGATGTTGTGTTGAAGTTCTATCCTGCAGGATAGACCAAGGTCACCTATACCCAGCTGTGGCAATGAAGAGTGACCAGTCAATAGGTCAGCCTCTACAATTCAGAGAGGAGGACATTCCTACTGATCAAAGGTAAGAGGAAGGATACGACACCATTCTTCCATCATTTGGTCTTTTGTTGATGGTGGTGGAGATCTGGTGACTGAGACACAGACAGACTGTCTGACAGACAGACAGACAGACAGACAGACAGACAGACAGACAGACCCTTTAAACCCACTATGCTCCTTTGAGACTCCTCTTTCAAAGTCACAGAGATCTCTTCATCCGGCCATGGTAATCAAAATAATTGGCAACTGGTCATTTTCATACATGGCCCTAAGTATGATGGGATGTTAATTGCTTAATTGACTCAGGAACCACACCTGTGTGGAAGCACCTGCTTTCAATATACTTTGTATCCCTCATTTCCTCAAGTGTTTCCTTTATTTTGGCAGTACCTGTAGATTGTTAAGACTCTAACTTGAAATATCTATTTAATTTTTATATTTGTTGTCTCAATAGTTGGTTGAAGACAATGTCATCACTTTTGTGAAAAATGAGTTGAGGTTTGAAGGACTGAGTCATAAGCAGATGAGAAGCAGAGCTTGCTGACATACTGGAGAAAAGAGCCTTTAGGGCTCAATTTGCATTGTCTACCCTGTGCTCAGAATATACAGATCAATGCAAAGTTTAGTTTGTGAAACTTTGATATCACATACCCCTTGATATTATTTGTAAGTATCTTATAAAATGTTTTAGGTATATGTCCTTGTAAATCTAATTTGCATAATATAAAAAACACAATCCGTCAGTTTAAACTAGAAATATAATTGTTTTTTGTATCTCAATCCACAGCATCTGCCTATGTCCCACTTCCGATCTGCGGTGAAAGGTGACAGAGCTGGAGTAGTGTTTGTCAGACCATCGGTCTTCTCACAAAATCGTCTGTGGTGTCCGAATGGTTTGGCCTACAAACTATTATTTCCTTTATGGAAAGGAATGAATAAGAATATGTACATATAAATATATGGATGAGCAATGGCCGAACAGCATAGGCAAGATGCAGTAGATGATATAGAGTACAGTAAAAACATATGAGATGAGTAATGTAGGGTATGTAAACATTATATGAAGTGGCATTGTTTAAAGTGGATAGTGATACATTTATTACATCCAATGTTTAATAGTTAAAGTGGCTAGAGATTTGAGTCAGTATGTTGGCATCAAATTAAAGTTTATTTGTCACGTGCACCGAATACAACAGGTGTAGTAGACCTTACAGTGAAATGCTGAATACAACAGGTGTAGTAGACCTTACAGTGAAATGCTGAATACAACAGGTGTAGTAGACCTTACAGTGAAATGCTGAATACAACAGGTGTAGTAGACCTTACAGTGAAATGCTGAATACAACAGGTGTAGTAGACCTTACAGTGAAATGCTGAATACAACAGGTGTAGTAGACCTTACAGTGAAATGCTGAATACAACAGGTGTAGTAGACCTTACAGTGAAATGCTGAATACATCAGGTGTAGTAGACCTTACAGTGAAATGCTGAATACATCAGGTGTAGTAGACCTTACAGTGAAATGCTGAATACAACAGGCGTAGTAGACCTTACAGTGAAATGCTGAATACAACAGGTGTAGTAGACCTTACAGTGAAATGCTGAATACAACAGGTGTAGTAGACCTTACAGTGAAATGCTGAATACAACAGGCGTAGTAGACCTTACAGTGAAATGCTGAATACAACAGGCGTAGTAGACCTTACAGTGAAATGCTGAATACAACAGGTGTAGTAGACCTTACAGTGAAATGCTGAATACAACAGGCGTAGTAGACCTTACAGTGAAATGCTGAATACAACAGGTGTAGTAGACCTTACAGTGAAATGCTGAATACAACAGGTGTAGTAGACCTTACAGTGAAATGCTGAATACAACAGGTGTAGTAGACCTTACAGTGAAATGCTTACTTACAGGCTCTAACCAACAGTGCAAAAAAGGTATTAGGTGAACAATAGGTAGGTAAAGATATAAAACAACAGTAAAAAGACAGGCTATATACAGTAGCGAGGCTATAAAAGTAGCGAGGCTACATACAGACACTGGTTAGTCAGGCTGATTTGAGGTGGTATGTATATATGGTTAAAGTGGCTATGCATATATGATGAACAGAGAGTAGCAGTAGCGTAAAAGAGGGGTTGGCGGGTGGTGGGACACAATGCAGATAGCCCGGTTAGCCAATGTGCAGGAGCACTGGTTGGTTGGGCCAACTGAGGTAGTATGTACATGAATGTATAGTTAAAGTGACTATGCATATAAGATAAACAGAGAGTAGCAGCAGCGTAAAAAAAGAGGGGTTGTGGGGGGCACACAATGCAAATAGTCTGGGTAGCCATTTGATTACCTGTTCAGGAGTCTTATGGCTTAGGGGTAAAAACTGTTGAGGAGCCTTTTAGTCCTAGACTTGGCACTCCAGTACCACTTGCCATGGGGTAGTAGAGAGAACAGTCTATAACTGGGGTGGTTGGGGTCTTTGACAATTGTTAGGGCCTTCCTCTGACACTGCCTGGTGTAGAGGTCCTGAATGGCAGGCAGCTTAGCCCCAGTGATGTACTGGGCCGTACGCACTACCCTCTGTAGTGCCTTGCGGTCAGAGGCCGTGCAGTTGCCATACCAGGCAGTGATGCAACCAGTCAGGCCAGTCAGTATGCTCTCGATAGTGCAGCTGTAGAACCTTTTGAGGATCTCAGGACTCATACCAAATCTCTTTAGTTTCCTTGGGGGGAATAGGCTTTGTCGTGCCCTCTTCACGACTGTCTTGGTGTGTTTGGACCATTCTAGTTTGTTGTTGATGTGGACACCAAGGAACTTGAAGCTCTCAACCTGCTACACTACAGTCCCGTCGATGAGAATGGGGCGTGCTCAGTTCTCCTTTTCCTGTAGTCCACAATCATCATCGTGTGGTGGATGTTAGTGATGGCTGTTTGGCACTCAATGTTAGTGATGGCTGTTTAACAGTCTGATGGCCTTGAGATAGAAGCTGTTTTTCAGTCTCTCGGTCCCTGCTTTGATGCGCCTGTACTGACCTCGCCTTCTGGATGATAGCGGGGTGAACAGGCAGTGGCTCGGGTGGGTGTTGTCCTTGATGATCTTTTTGGCCTTCCTGTGACATCGGGTGGTGTAGGTGTTCTGGAGGGCAGGTAGTTTGCCCCCGGTGATGCGTTGTGCAGACCTCACTACCCTCTGGAGAGCCTTGCGATTGTGGGCGGAGCAGTTGCCGTACCAGGCGGTGATACAGCCCGATAGATGCTACAGATTATGCATCTGTAAAAGTTTGTGAGTGTTTATGGTGACAAGCCAAATTTCTTCAGCCTCCTGAGGTTGGACCATTTCAGTTTGTCTGTGATGTGTACGCCGAGGAACTTAAAACTTTCCACCTTCTCCACTACTGTCCCATCGATGTGGATAGGGGGGTGCTCCCTCTGCTGTTTCCTGAAGTCCATGATCATCTCCTTTGTTTTGTTGACGTTGAGTGTGAGGTTATTTTCCTGACACCACACTCCGAGGGCCCTCACCTCCTCCCTGTAGGCCGTCAGGTTGTTGTTGGTAATCAAGCCTACCACTGTAGTGTCGTTGAGTTGGAGGCGTGCATGGCCATGCAGTCATGGGTGAACAGGGAGGACAGGAGTGTTCACATGTTCATCAACAAGCACCAGAAGCAAAGATATACCTGCAATCCTTCACAACAGTGCAGTGGACAAGGCCTTGTAGAGTTAGAATGGACACCTGGACTTGTTCCTCCGCTTCTTTCTGGGCCTCTCACTGGATTCCAACCACTTTCTGCTACGAGGCCTTTTGAGTAAATCAAGGAGAAGATCAGAAAGAATCCCTCTCCAGGGCGGAGCATCAATCTTTTCCACTGTCTGAGTTGAATGACCATTCACTGGTAGAGATCCAACGCTACGTGAGCTCAGGAAGTCTCTCTAAAGAAGAACTCCACTGACATGTAATCACTGTCTGTTCTCCAAGTGTACAACATGACTCTGAGTGCTGGTTAATATCAGCACTGAAGAAATGGAAGTCTTGGGAAGATCAACACCTTATGTAAACCTGAGTAAATCATTTTTTGTTGTTCCTTGCTTTAGCAAACTGGACATGGAGAAATGTTGTTGAAACAATTGAACCGACATATGGAACGTTTACAGTGAATGTAGTCTCCGCAAATGCAGAAAATTGCCTTTAAATTTCAATCTCGCTGCTCTTCCTTGATGCAGATTTAATCTAGGCACAAAAGTTTCCCATTTGAACACATTCTGGTAATAGGAGCAAGGCATCACAATGAAATCTAAATTAACCCATGAAAAAACTATAATTACAATAATAAGAATGTTGACATATTTTGTTTCATCAGATGCCTGTGAGCTCACACCAGATTTCAACACCAGACATCCAGCGCTCTTTCTGACAGAAGGAAACAGAAAGATGGTGTACATAACAGACAAATGGACTGACTATCCTGAGCACCCAGAGAGGTTAAACCAGTGGTCTCCGATGCTGTGTAGAGAGCCTCTTTCTGGGCGCTGCTACTGGGAGGCAGAGTGGGAGGGTTATGGGGCTTATGTAGGGCTGACACATAGAAGACTTGTTAGGAAAGGAGGGAATAATGACTGTGTGATTGGCTACGATAACATGTCCTGGAGTTTGTACTGCAATGACAAGTCCTATGATGCCTTTCATAACATAAAGATCACCCCCATCCTTTAACCATCCTCCAGCTCCCGCAGAGTAGGAGTGTACCTGGATTGGCAAGGTGGTACCCTGTCCTTCTACAGTGTTTCCTCTGACACACTGACCCACCTGCACACATTCCACGCCACCTTCACTGAGCCACGTTATGTGGTGCTATGGCCTTGACTCAGCTATTACCCTGTGCAGAGTAAGACAGTTCTGAGTCCTCAGGCAAGTCACCTCCTGCTCCAGCACACATGTTCTAGTCCTGTTTATACCTGGAGCTATAACATAGCTTTGTCCTGATCTTGTCCACATTCTGATTGTGCCTACATTTTTAGACAGGTGTAGACAATCAAAAAACACATTACCTGATTGTGATCAGATCTTCCTTCCCACCTCCGGAGGCAGACAGGCACCCACTGTGTCTGAATATCTTTACAAGTGTAGATGTATCTGGACACTAAAACCATTTATATCATCATCATCCCACCTTCTAAATCAGGCCCCCTTTTGGCCCTCGGATCAACCCTAAAAAAAAACTAAACCTAATGAACTCAGTCAGGTTCTCAACTTACTGTCAAATAGTAGAATACAAGAGACCCTTTCAAAATAATTTGCATACAAGAAGGGACGAGGAAATCTGGTCACTATGCCGACACAGTGGACGGATGAGAGACACATTTTAATACCATGTGTAGATGCATATCTGACAAAGTGGCCACAATCTGAAAGTGGACAAGGACTTGTTGGAACATGGACACACCCTGACTTCAGGACTCTAAATCAGTGGGAGTCATTTTCTCTCTCTGTGTTTTTAGTGTAAATAGCCTTAAGAAATGCTGCAGGAAAAATATAAATGTTTAGTAATTTGTCATTGTTATTTTATTCATGTGGTTTGTACATCTGTTTGTCTTTCTGCCCTTTGAAATGTGTTATCCAACAGGTTAATGTGTGGTGTGAGTAGCCTTATTACAAAACTAAATAGTGCATTGATTCATGTTTTTATTGATCGATTTCTCTCTCGAGGGATAAGTTCCAGTGTACTCTGCAGAGTGGGAACATGTCCCCATCCCCTCTCTGTCGTGCTCTGTAACTTGTTTAGACAATGACTTCAATATCAAGTGTTAGCCTGTAATGCTCAAATCAGTTTGGTTAATGATTGATCATTGAGGGGGAATTTTTTTTTTAATGTGATGATCAGTCTGAAAATGAAGGAGTTGTTATTGTTGAGCAACACCAGGAGGACACCATCTTAGTTCAAACAGTCATGTTTATTGTCTCAGTGCATTTCCAGTAGAAAACACAGCAACGGTATGTTCCAGGGTCAGGTGACGTCAGTGTGAGGTGAGGGAAGTGAGCCAACAGTAGGACTCCAACCGTCTGAGGATAAATAAGCAGTCCTCCCAACCTCAGACAGCTGACGCTTTGGCCACATTAGAGGATGTCGTGCTTCACATACAGAGTACTCAGAATACATACCTGTACATCGTTCACTTGGTGTAAACAGTTACATTTATCATGTGAAAGTTCATCCTTCTCCCATAAATGTGGAGTGAATGTGTGTGTGTAATCTGGGGTATGTATGTGATAGATTTATAATAGGATGTAGTTAGTACAGGCCAGGACCCACTACCTTATTACCGTGACATGTAACAACTACAGCCCTTTAGATTACATTCACCTTACAGCAGCACTGACATCAACCTGTGTGTGTGTGTGTGTGTGTGTGTGTGTGTGTGTGCGCGCGCGCGCGTGTTAGAGAGCAAAACATAAACTTGAGCTGAAAACTAATCTGTTTTTAAATGTAAAAACATCAACACAGGAAGTTCCACCTCTCAGCACAGGAAGTGCCTGCATACAGTGCTCATTGCCACGTCAACAGAACTCATAAGCATGACAATGCATCATACAACACGTAACCATAGAGATAATAAAACAGCATTATATTAATGATAACAGTAAAGATGATAAAAACCAAACGCGCTAAGTGTTAATATTGGTGGCCTCTGGAGGGCACCAGTGTGTACAGGCTTTAGTTCCCTTATTAAATCCTTCATTACTGGAATCAGATGTGTTAATGCTGGGCTGGAACTAAACCCTGCCCATCCAGTAGCTCTCCAGGGTTAGTTCATTGACTCAGTGCTCCATTGCTCCGTTGCAGCGTACAACGTGTGACCCATTCTGAACTTTAACCTTCACAAAAGTGCCAGGTAGAGGGGGCAGAAAGGATTGGGGGAGAGGGTGGGGTAAGATACATCCCACCTTAGGCAGGTCTGTAGATATGGTACTGGGGGGTCTTATATGTGTACATAGAATGGATAGAACAGACCCATGTTCTACAATCCACATGTCCCATCCCTTATTGCAACACTGAAAGAGGCACCGCATTCAGCGAGATGATTAAACATTCACTATTAAATATGGTGTGCCCAGTATACATATTGTGGACCATTTATTTGATTTGTAATGTAAATCTGTTCTATGGTCTCATATGTGTTGGGGGAGGGGAGGGTCTCAACTCCATGGTCTGAAAAGTAGCTTCATCAGGCTGATGGCTTCGTGGGTAACCTCCCCTCACACCCTGCCACTCCGCCTGGGAGATCCCGTAGAGCTCGGGAGGAGCACAAGGGAGGAAAGGGTGCTACTCCCAGGTAATCAGTCTATAAGAAGCCAAGGGACAGGCACCCAGCCAATGAGAAACCAGGAGACACTCCACCTCTCACTCGCTCACCCTCTTCAGCACCGAGGGAGTGGTGTCCATGAAGGACCTGGCAGGGTGTTGTGGCCAGCTAGACTGTACAGGGGTGGGCTGGGCAGAGTTGGGGCTCATCAGCATGGCACTGTAGATGTTGGAGGCTACCACCAGGATACAGAGCAGGATAGGACCGATGATCGCCCCCTCCAGACCCAGATAGTATGCTCCTCCTGCCACTGCTAGACCAGTCAGATACGGGTGGCCACCACTGTGGGGGGGGGGGACAGATATCAACACACACTTACTTTAATATCATAACAGATTAGATTTCTCTCTCTTACACACTGATCTCATAAACAGTGAATACGCACAAACACGTACACACTCTCTCACACACACACACACACACACACTCGTACCCTGATATATCGGAGTAGATGGCTGTGTCACACACACACACACACACACACTCGTACCCTGATATATCGGAGTAGATGGCTGTGTCACACACACACACACACACACACACACACTCGTACCCTGATATATCGGAGTAGATGGCTGTGTCTACGAAGTAGGTGGGCAGCAGATGGAAGAGTAGCAGTAGCAAGGCTTTGACCCCCTCTCCCTGGGCCAGCCACAGGTCACACACAGCGGGCAGCGCGGCCCAGTACGTCCCCAGGAATGGCACTGCACCCAGGATAGCTGCCAGGGCTGAAGGGGGCGAGGGAAGAGGACACATGGAACATGTTTGACAATAGTAAGACAGAAGACTGGAATAGAACAGTCCTGTTATAATAGAACAGAATAGAACAGTCCTGTTATACAAGTTATTCATCTAATAGTTTGGACACAAGGAGGGTTTTCCTCGTCTCCAGTCTAGTCAGTCAAACAACAGCAAGTTAAGATGTTCTATTTGATCAGTCAGTTTTGAACACACTCACCAGAGGGGATGAAGACGATGTGGATGCCGAAGATGGTGTGTGTCAGCCAGGTGTAGAGACCATAGAACCCTGCCATCTTCAGAGAGGCATCAAACACCCCTCTAAAACACACACAATTAAACAAACATATGTTTTAACATGTAAAATGTGTGAAGTGTGTGTGTGGACGTGTTTAAATATTCTTGTGGGGACCAGAAGTTTAGGTTTAGGAGCTAAGGTTAGGTTTAGGAGCTAAGGTTAGGTTTAGGAGCTAAGGTTAGGTTTAGGAGCTAGGGTTAGGTTTAGGAGCTAGGGTTAGGTTTAGGAGCTAGGGTTAGGTTTAGGAGTTAAGGTTAGGTTTAGGTTTAAGAGCTAGGGATAGGTTTAGGAGCTAAGGTTAGGTTTAGGAGCTAAGGTTAGGTTTAGGAGCTAAGGTTAGGTTTAGGAGCTAAGGTTAGGTTTAGGAGCTAGGGTTAGGTTTAGGAGCTAGGGTTAGGTTTAGGAGCTAGGGTTAGGTTTAGGAGCTAAGGTTAGGTTTAGGAGCTAGGGTTAGGTTTAGGAGTTAAGGTTAGGTTTAGGTTTAAGAGCTAGGGATAGGTTTAGGAGCTAAGGTTAGGTTTAGGAGCTAGGGTTAGGTTTAAGAGCTAGGGTTAGGTTTAGGAGCTAGGGTTAAGTTTAGGTTTAAGAGCTAGGGTTAGGTTTTGGAGCTAGGGTTAGGTTTAGGAGCTAGGTTTAGGTTTAGGAGCTAGGGTTAGTAGCTAGGGTTAGGTTTAAGAGCTAGGGTTAGGTTTAGGAGCTAGGGTTAGGTTTAAGAGCTAGGTTTAGGAGCTAGGGTTAGGTTTAGCGTTCAGGTTAGGTTTTTGGTTTAATTTGAGGGTTACAGTTACGGTTAGGGTAAGTGTACGGGTTAGGGGTTAGGGAAAATAGGATTTAGAATGGGACTGAATTGTGTGTCCCCACAAGGTTAGCTGTACAAGACCGTGCGTGTGTGTGTGTTTATGTGTGTGCTGTGTGTGTGTACCTGATAGCCTCCTCTACAGACTGTCCTATGATGTTAGAGGATGGTCCGGGCTGGGACAGAGGAGTGAGGCTGATCACCCATTTGACAGGCTCGTAGTACTCTCCACTGGAACTCAGCAGGTAGAACAACGTCGTCAGGAATATCACCTACACACACACACACAAAACGACACACACACACACGGACACACACTCAACAGTGTAAATATTAAGGTATGAAGGAGGAGGCACACAGAGAGAGCTATGTGTGTGTGTGTGTGTGTGTGTGTGTGTGTGTGTGTGTGTGTGTGTGTGTTACCAGGCTGAGGGCGAAGTTGAGTAGAGCTGTGCCGCTGTGGAAGAGGACAGTGAGGAGTGTGGTCGTTGTGGAGATCAGCAGCCCAACGTTCCGACTCATCACCACCCACAGAGACTCCACTATCTATAGCAGAGGATACACACGTTATACACACACACACACACACACACGTTACACACACACACGTTACACACACACACACGTTACACACACACACGTTACACACACACACACAGACACACACACACACAAGTGTACTCACACACACACACACACACACACACACACACACACACACACACACACACACACACGTGTACTCACAGAGAGCAGTGTTTCTATGTTCTCCTGAGCGAAGGAGGCGATGTCCTGCCAGTCTAAGATCTCTCCCAGCCAGCTGTTCTGTCTCTGGACAAGCTTCTGACCACCACTACGGTTACGCCCTCCTGTATGGGTTACATTCTGAGACAGAAACACCATACAGACATACACGTAAGCACACAGACACACACACAAACATACACGTAAGCACACAGACACACACACAAGCACACAGACATACACGTAAGCACACAGACACACACACAGACACACACACAAGCACACAGACATACACGTAAGCACACAGACACACACACAAACATACATGTAACCACACAGACACACACACACGCACGCGCACACACACACACACAGACACACACACACAGACATACACGTAAGCACACAGACACACACGTAAGCACACAGACACACACACAGACATACACGTAAGCACACAGACACACACACACACACGCACACACACACGCAGACGGTGTTGGAAGAGTGAGACATACATGAATGTATAGTGTAGTTCTGGTCTGTGTTTATAAGGGGTAATCAGTGTTTCAGTCTGTATATTCTCAAGCCAAACATGAAGATGTGACCATGTGAACCCCCCTATACTATGGTCTGATGGACCAGGCCACCCCCCTGCGTTACCTTGACAAACCAGGAGTGGTACAGTCTATCCCACAGTTCCAGAACCTGCTTCTCTATGACAGCTGTGTGGTTCCCCTTTTCACCAAGCATCTTATGGAGCTACACACACACCACACACACACAATCAGTGATTTTACCAGTGTGTCTCCACCCCCCTCCCTCTCTTTCCATCTCTCTCCTGTTGTCTCTCTTACCTTGAATGTTATCCATTCTCGACCGTGCTGGTAGACGTTAGTGGCAGCTGAGTTCATAGCTTTCTGGATGACCTGTGCCTCAGGGAGCCAACTGGAGGAGAGAGAAAGAGTCAGGGACTGATTAACCAATAAAGCACCCTGTTCAGCTGTTGAGTGATGTCTATGAGAAGCCAGGGGGTTATCACCACAGGGTGGTGTGATGTCTATGAGGAGCCAGGGGGTTATCACTACAGGGTGGTGTGATGTCTATGAGGAGCCAGGGGGTTATCACCACAGGGTGGTGTGATGTCTATGAGGAGCCAGGGGGTTATCACCACAGGGTGGTGTGATGTCTATGAGGAGCCAGGGGGTTATCACCACAGGGTGGTGTGATGTCTATGAGGAGCAGGGGGTTATCACCACAGGGTGGTGTGATGTCTATGAGGAGCCAGGGGGTTATCACCACAGGGTGGTGTGATGTCTATGAGGAGCCAGGGGGTTATCACCACAGGGTGGTGTGATGTCTATGAGGAGCAGGGGGTTATCACCACAGGGTGGTGTGATGTCTATGAGGAGCCAGGGGGTTATCACCACAGGGTGGTGTGATGTCTATGAGGAGCAGGGGGTTATCACCACAGGGTGGTGTGATGTCTATGAGGAGCCAGGGGGTTATCACCACAGGGTGGTGTGATGTCTATGAGGCCCAGGGGGTTATCACCACAGGGTGGTGTGATGTCTATGAGGAGCCAGGGGGTTATCACCACAGGGTGGTGTGATGTCTATGAGGAGCCAGGTGGTTATCACCACAGGGTGGTGTGATGTCTATGAGGAGCCAGGGGGTTATCACCACAGGGTGGTGTGATGTCTATGAGGAGCCAGGGGGTTATCACCACAGGGTGGTGTGATGTCTATGAGGCCCAGGGGGTTATCACCACAGGGTGGTGTGATGTCTATGAGGAGCCAGGGGGTTATCACCACAGGGTGGTGTGATGTCTATGAGGAGCCAGGTGGTTATCACCACAGGGTGGTGTGATGTCTATGAGGAGCCAGGGGGTTATCACCACAGGGTGGTGTGATGTCTATGAGGCCCAGGGGGTTATCACCACAGGGTGGTGTGATGTCTATGAGGAGCAGGGGGTTATCACCACAGGGTGGTGTGATGTCTATGAGGAGCAGGGGGTTATCACCACAGGGTGGTGTGATGTCTATGAGGCCCAGGGGGTTATCACCACAGGGTGGTGTGATGTCTTTGAGGAGCCAGGGGGTTATCACCACAGGGTGGTGTGATGTCTATGAGGAGCCAGGTGGTTATCACCACAGGGTGGTGTGATGTCTATGAGGAGCCAGGGGGTTATCACCACAGGGTGGTGTGATGTCTATGAGGAGCCAGGGGGTTATCACCACAGGGTGGTGTGATGTCTATGAGGAGCCAGGGGGTTATCACCACAGGGTGGTGTGATGTCTATGAGGAGCCAGGGGGTTATCACCACAGGGTGGTGTGATGTCTATGAGGAGCCAGGGGGTTATCACCACAGGGTGGTGTGATGTCTATGAGGAGCCAGGGGGTTATCACCACAGGGTGGTGTGATGTCTATGAGGAGCCAGGGGGTTATCACCACAGGGTGGTGTGATGTCTATGAGGGGCAGGGGGTTATCACCACAGGCTGGTGTGATGTCTATGAGGGGCAGGGGGTTATCACCACAGGGTGGTGTGATGTCTATGAGAGGCCCAGTCCACTGCTCACCTAGTTAACCCCCAGGCCCAGTCCACTGCTCACCTAGTTAACCCCCAGGCCCAGTCCACTGCTCACCTAGTTAACCCCCAGGCCCAGTCCACTGCTCACCTAGTTAACCCCCAGGCCCATTCCACTGCTCACCTAGTTAACCCCCAGGCCCAGTCCACTGCTCACCTAGTTAACCCCCAGGCCCAGTCCACTGCTCACCTAGTTAACCCCCAGGCCCAGTCCACTGCTCACCTAGTTAACACCCAGGCCCATTCCACCGCTCTGTCAGAGCTGAGTGCCTTTGAGCCGTCTGTACCATGAAGAGATGAATGTTGGGTAAATAAAGCAGTTCTGGCTGGATGACAATCTATTCAACCTCCAGTGCCTCCAAGCCACCAGCAAGACCTCAACTAAACACATCTTTACACAGCAATATGTCCTCTCCCACTCACCAGAATCCATGTAGCATTCACTGAGCCTGTCTCCTCCGTCTACAACTCCGGCAGTCTCAGCAAGACACACATCATTGGTCAACAACTCACCATATATCAAGAAGAGCCCACCTTCCACATCATTGGTCAACAACGCACCCCCCAGCAAGAAGAGCTCACTTTCCACATTAATGGTCAACAACTCACCCCCCAGCAAGAACAGCCCACCTTTCCCAGTGTTTTCCACAAGTACATAGTACCCTGCCAAATAGAAAAAGTAGCCAGCGATGTTGCACAGCGCGTTCAGCCAATGGTGATGGAAAAAATTGGGTTTATTAAGACTATTAAAGATAGTGAAGGAGGGAAATGACAACTTTTCAGGCTGAATGAAGGACGTTTTATGTGCGAGCCAGTCCACGGGGGAAACCAGTGTATGTATTACTGGGAATGCAAATCAATCAGACAGTCGTGCAGATCTAGCGCCCACTATCGGCTACCTAAGTAAATAGCCTACTATGCACCACCACTCCACGTGGCTACCTAAGTAAATAGCCTACTATGCACCACCACTCCACGTGGCTACCTAAGTAAATAGCCTACCACTCCGCGTGGCTACCTAAGTAAATAGCCTACTATGCACCACCACTCCACGTGGCTACCTAAGTAAATAGCCTACCACTCCGCGTGGCTACCTAAGTAAATAGCCTACTATGCGCCGCCACTCCGCGTGGCTGGCTAAGTAAATAGCCTACCACTCCGCGTGGCTGGCTAAGTAAATAGCCTACCACTCCGCGTGGCTGGCTAAGTAAATAGCCTACTATGCACCACCACTCCACGTGGCTACCTAAGTAAATAGCCTACTATGCACCACTACTCCGCGTGGCTGGCTAAGTAAATAGCCTACTATGCACCACCACTCCACGTGGCTACCTAAGTAAATAGCCTACCACTCCACGTGGCTACCTAAGTAAATAGCCTACTATGCACCACCACTCCACGTGGCTACCTAAGTAAATAGCCTACTATGCACCACTACTCCGCGTGGCTGGCTAAGTAAATAGCCTACTATGCACCACCACTCCACGTGGCTACCTAAGTAAATAGCCTACTATGCACCACCACTCCACGTGGCTACCTAAGTAAATAGCCTACTATGCACCACCACTCCACGTGGCTACCTAAGTAAATAGCCTACTATGCACCACCACTCCACGTGGCTACCTAAGTAAATAGCCTACCACTCCGCGTGGCTACCTAAGTAAATAGCCTACTATGCACCACCACTCCACGTGGCTACCTAAGTAAATAGCCTACCACTCCGCGTGGCTACCTAAGTAAATAGCCTACTATGCGCCGCCACTCCGCGTGGCTGGCTAAGTAAATAGCCTACCACTCCGCGTGGCTGGCTAAGTAAATAGCCTACCACTCCGCGTGGCTGGCTAAGTAAATAGCCTACTATGCACCACCACTCCACGTGGCTACCTAAGTAAATAGCCTACTATGCACCACTACTCCGCGTGGCTGGCTAAGTAAATAGCCTACTATGCACCACCACTCCACGTGGCTACCTAAGTAAATAGCCTACCACTCCACGTGGCTACCTAAGTAAATAGCCTACCACTCCACGTGGCTACCTAAGTAAATAGCCTACTATGCACCACTACTCCGCGTGGCTGGCTAAGTAAATAGCCTACTATGCACCACCACTCCACGTGGCTACCTAAGTAAATAGCCTACCACTCCACGTGGCTACCTAAGTAAATAGCCTACTATGCACCACCACTCCGCGTGGCTGGCTAAGTAAATAGCCTACTATGCACCACCACTCCACGAGGCTACCTAAGTAAATAGCCTACTATGCGCCGCCACTCCACGTGGCTACCTAAGTAAATAGCCTACTATGCACCACTACTCCGCGTGGCTGGCTAAGTAAATAGCCTACTATGCACCACCACTCCACGTGGCTACCTAAGTAAATAGCCTACCACTCCGCGTGGCTACCTAAGTAAATAGCCTACTATGCACCACTACTCCGCGTGGCTGGCTAAGTAAATAGCCTACTATGCACCACCACTCCGCGTGGCTGGCTAAGTAAATAGCCTACCACTCCACGTGGCTACCTAAGTAAATAGCCTACTATGCACCACTACTCCGCGTGGCTGGCTAAGTAAATAGCCTACCACTCCACGTGGCTACCTAAGTAAATAGCCTACTATGCACCACCACTCCACGTGGCTACCTAAGTAAATAGCCTACTATGCACCACTACTCCGCGTGGCTGGCTAAGTAAATAGCCTACTATGCACCACCACTCCACGTGGCTACCTAAGTAAATAGCCTACTATGCACCACTACTCCGCGTGGCTGGCTAAGTAAATAGCCTACTATGCACCACCACTCCACGTGGCTACCTAAGTAAATAGCCTACCACTCCGCGTGGCTGGCTAAGTAAATAGCCTACTATGCACCACTACTCCGCGTGGCTGGCTAAGTAAATAGCCTACTATGCACCACCACTCCGCGTGGCTGGCTAAGTAAATAGCCTACCACTCCACGTGGCTACCTAAGTAAATAGCCTACTATGCACCACTACTCCGCGTGGCTGGCTAAGTAAATAGCCTACTATGCACCACCACTCCGCGTGGCTGGCTAAGTAAATAGCCTACCACTCCACGTGGCTACCTAAGTAAATAGCCTACTATGCACCACTACTCCGCGTGGCTGGCTAAGTAAATAGCCTACTATGCACCACCACTCCGCGTGGCTGGCTAAGTAAATAGCCTACTATGCACCACCACTCCACGTGGCTACCTAAGTAAATAGCCTACTATGCACCACTACTCCGCGTGGCTACCTAAGTAAATAGCCTACTATGCGCCACCACTCCACGTGGCTACCTAAGTAAATAGCCTACTATGCACCACTACTCCGCGTGGCTACCTAAGTAAATAGCCTACTATGCGCCACCACTCCACGTGGCTACCTAAGTAAATAGCCTACTATGCACCACCACTCCACGTGGCTGGCTAAGTAAATAGCCTACCACTCCACGTGGCTACCTAAGTAAATAGCCTACCACTCCACGTGGCTACCTAAGTAAATAGCCTACTATGCACCACTACTCCGCGTGGCTGGCTAAGTAAATAGCCTACTATGCACCACCACTCCGCGTGGCTGGCTAAGTAAATAGCCTACTATGCACCACTACTCCGCGTGGCTGGCTAAGTAAATAGCCTACTATGCACCACCACTCCGCGTGGCTGGCTAAGTAAATAGCCTACTATGCACCACCACTCCGCGTGGCTGGCTAAGTAAATAGCCTACCACTCCACGTGGCTACCTAAGTAAATAGCCTACTATGCACCACTACTCCGCGTGGCTACCTAAGTAAATAGCCTACTATGCACCACCACTCCGCGTGGCTGGCTAAGTAAATAGCCTACTATGCACCACTACTCCGCGTGGCTGGCTAAGTAAATAGCCTACTATGCACCACCACTCCACGTGGCTACCTAAGTAAATAGCCTACCACTCCACGTGGCTACCTAAGTAAATAGCCTACTATGCACCACTACTCCGCGTGGCTGGCTAAGTAAATAGCCTACCACTCCGCGTGGCTGGCTAAGTAAATAGCCTACTATGCACCACTACTCCGCGTGGCTGGCTAAGTAAATAGCCTACCACTCCACGTGGCTACCTAAGTAAATAGCCTACCACTCCGCGTGGCTGGCTAAGTAAATAGCCTACTATGCACCACTACTCCGCGTGGCTGGCTAAGTAAATAGCCTACCACTCCACGTGGCTACCTAAGTAAATAGCCTACTATGCACCACTACTCCGCGTGGCTGGCTAAGTAAATAGCCTACCACTCCACGTGGCTACCTAAGTAAATAGCCTACTATGCACCACCACTCCGCGTGGCTGGCTAAGTAAATAGCCTACTATGCGCCGCCACTCCACGTGGCTACCTAAGTAAATAGCCTACTATGCACCACCACTCCGCGTGGCTGGCTAAGTAAATAGCCTACTATGCGCCACCACTCCACGTGGCTACCTAAGTAAATAGCCTACTATGCACCACCACTCCACGTGGTTGCCTAAGTAAATAGCCTACTATGCACCACCACTCCACGTGGCTACCTAAGTAAATAGCCTACTATGCGCCACCACTCCGCGGCTGATTAGCTGACTGCCGATGCTAATGGAAAACACTGCCTTCCACATCAAAACTCACCCCCCCAGCAAGAAGAGCTCACCTTCCAGATCAACAACTCACCCCCCCAGCAAGAAGAGCTCACCTTCCACATCAACAACTCACCCCCCAGCAAGAAGAGCCCTCCTTCCACATCAACAACTCACCCCCCAGCAAGAAGAGCTCACCTTCCACATCAAAACTCACCCCCCAGCAAGAAGAGCTCATCCTCCACATCAACAACTCACCCCCCAGCAAGAAAAGCTCACCTTCCACATCAAAACTCGCCCCCCAGCAAGAAGAGCTCATCTTCCACATCAACAACTCACCCCCCAGCAAGAAGAGCTCACCTTCCACATCAACAACTCACCCCCCAGCAAGAAGAGCTCACCTTCCACATCAAAACTCACCCCCCAGCAAGAAGAGCTCACCTTCCACATCAACAACTCACCCCCCAGCAAGAAGAGCTCACTTTCCACATCGATGGTCAACAACTCACCCCCCCAGCAAGAAGAGCTCACCTTCCACATCAACAACTCACCCCCCAGCAAGAAGAGCTCACCTTCCACATCAAAACTCACCCCCCCAGCAAGAAGAGCTCACCTTCCACATCAACAACTCACCCCCCAGCAAGAAGAGCTCACCTTCCACATCAACAACTCACCCCCCCCAGCAAGAAGAGCTCACCTTCCACATCAAAACTCACCCCCCAGCAAGAAGAGCTCACCTTCCACATCAAAACTCACCCCCCAGCAAGAATAGCTCACCTTCCACATCAAAACTCACCCCCCAGCAAGAAGAGCTCACCTTCCACATCAAAACTCACCCCCCAGCAAGAAGAGCTCACCTTCCACATCAACAACTCACCCCCCAGCAAGAAGAGCTCACTTTCCACATCGATGGTCAACAACTCACCCCCCCAGCAAGAAGAGCTCACCTTCCACATCAACAACTCACCCCCCAGCAAGAAGAGCTCACCTTCCACATCAAAACTCACCCCCCAGCAAGAGCTCACCTTCCACATCAACAACTCACCCCCCAGCAAGAAGAGCTCACCCTCCACATCAACAACTCACCCCCAGCAAGAAGAGCTCACCTTCCACATCAATGGTCAACACCTCACCCACCCAGCAAGAAGAGCTCACCTTCCACATCAACAACTCACCCCCCAGCAAGAAGAGCTCACCTTCCACATCAATGGTCAACACCTCACCCACCCAGCAAGAAGAGCTCACCTTCCACATCAACAACTCACCCCCCAGCAAGAAGAGCTCACCCTCCACATCAACAACTCACCCCCCAGCAAGAAGAGCTCACCTTCCACATCAATGGTCAACACCTCACCCACCCAGCAAGAAGAGCTCACCTTCCACATCAATGGTCAACATCAATGGTCACATACTGTACCTTGGCAATGTCTAATTTGGAGAACCTGGCTAGCAACCGACATACCTGGTGTTCCACCTGGATGTCACACACCTCCAGGACATAATCACAGAGGAGAATCCAACATGAACCCCAGCAGCAGGGGCAACACACTCCTCCTGTGGCAAACCATGCAGGTCTGGCTTTGGCCTGCACAGCCACTGGCACAACCACAACCCCACACAGTAATCACACCTCTGTGACAATTGGGAGTAACGTCATCATCAATATTGATGGACAGCCAAGTGTACAAGGTGTGTGTGTGTGTGTGTGTGTGTGTGTGTGTGTGTGTGTGTGTGTGTGTGTGTGTGTGTGTGTGTGTGTGTGTGTGTCTCACTTGGCCCATTCTGGATGGCTGGACACAGTCTCGTTAATAAGGTTACTGGTGACCTCTATGATATGAACACTCTCATGATGAACCTACAGAGAGAGAGAGAGAGAGAGAGAGAGAGTGAGGTTATGCTGAAAATAGCCTATATCTCAATTAGCTATGTACAGTGGAAGAGGAGGAAATCAAACTATGGTAAGCTCTGAGGAACACACAGTACCGCACCATAGCAGTGAGCAGGAGACCCATGAGCAGAGTTCCTGTCACCAGCAGGAAGATGATGAAGATACTGATGAGTTTATCCAGGGAGCGCTCTAACCATATGACCATCTACAGAGAGAGAGAGAGAGAGAGAGAGAGAGAGAGAGAGAGAACAGACAAAGAGTGAGAGAAAAGAGAGAGTGATATAAAAGAAAGGGAAAGGTGAAAGAGAGACATAAGTCAGTATCTGCCATTAGGAGTTGTCGCAGATGTGACTGGACACATGGAGAAACCTGTGTCCTTCTCCCCTGGGAAACCAGAGACCAAGGCAGACATTCTGTGTCTGAACTAAACCCTACCGCCGCCATCTTGGATCCTGAGAACAGCCTGTGTACACAGACACACTCTATCACACACCATGCATGAGTGCACGCATGTTAAACCCCAGGGCTGTGTGTGAGACGTGTGCTCTGTCTGCAATCTCTTTACACGTCTTTATTGTAACTTTTAAGAGGCAGTTCCTCTAAGGGCCACAGAGAAGGACAGTCACTTCCCAGTATTTAGGTTTCTCTATGTCCCCTGCCTTATAACAACCATATGATACCTTATGACAGCATTATGACGCCTTCCTAAGTGACCTGGGAGTGTGTGAGGTCACTGAGGAAGAATGCTGAACGTTACCATCAGGAGGCTGGAGGTGACGGTGAGATGTTAGTAAGACAGTGTCCCAGTGGTATTACACAACATGGCCACTGACCTGACAGCACATGAAGCAATATGGTGGCAACCTCAGAGTATTGAAACACATCCTGAGTCAACACATAACAGAACGAGAAGCTGAGAGAACTAGAAAATCTACAATATAGACTCTACAGAAATATAGACTACAGCAAAGCTCAGCTCAAGACCAGTCAGAATCAGAATTGGTTTGATGTAACTGCTGTTTTAAAGGTAGACTCAGCGATATGATGTAGATGCACAAAGTAACCAGCGAGTTGGTCAATTTCCACAACAACTAAGAGCGTTGGAGAGAGAGGCTCAACTTCTCCTCTGTTTTGGTCCCGTAGCTAGCACGCTCTATCAGTGTGAAGCGAACCTGTGAACATGCACGGATACTGTGTGACTGTGTGAAAGCGAAGTCTTGTATCTCACTCATCTCAATATCAGTCGTGCTGCTTGAGGCTGAGTCTACCTTTAAAGATGCTAATCTAACGCCTTCACTACAGAATAGTCATTTATATGGATGTCCCCCCCTGTCCAATATGGATCAGACTCCAATTCAATTCAACCCAACCCAGTACCAGCTCAGTCCCACCCCTCCCAAACCCATGTAACCCCCAGGACACCACCCAGATCTTTCTTTAGGAAGTCTGCTAATGCCATGGTACAGCGCTTCATTTCCAGAACTAGGGAATAGCAGGGGGCGTCTACCCTGTCTTGGTAATAGTAGGGGCAGCCCTTCCCCCCCAACCCAACCCCCCCGGCACTCCCCTCAGCTTGGTCTAAAGCAGTCTCTTCTCTCCATGCACCTCACACACGCTCAGAAGCCAACCAGCCAATCAAATCACAGAGGAGAAGCTACGGAAGGTTGAGGAGCCAATAAATGAGCTCGCCCCACCGTAGCTTCACCACAACAGAAGCAGGAAGCAGGGAGGAAGTGAGGTCAGCGAGGGGCGGAGACAGGATGGAGGGATGGTTACAGCGTCACTCCAAGCTACTATAGGGCGCTCACACTGCTTCACATACTCTCTTTCTTCCTTCCTTTATCATTCTCTCTCTTTTGTTCTCTGACTATTTCACACTCATACACAATCTTCCTCTTCTTCTCTCTTTCATTCTCATTTTGACATTATCAGACACACACTTTCATGCTCTCTCTCTCTCTCTCTCTCCCTCTCTCTCCCTCTCTCAGCAGAGCTCTCCTCCAGAACATTACCTGCTTGTTAAGCCAATGCCAGAGCTTCAGGAGGAGACAAAGAGACATTGGGGAAATTATTATTTGACAGACCTGTGAAGCAATCATCACATGGTTCCCAAGCACAAACAACACAGATTGTGATTGGATACAGGCTTTAGAAAACAGGAAGTGCTGCAGGGTATTTCTGATTGGATGCAGGGAGTGAATGCCGTTCTGATTGGATACCAGATGTGTCAACGTGTGCTTGAGCAGAATACAAAAAAACAACAAAACAGTGCAGACAAAAAGAGAGCGAGAGTGCAATATTTTTTCTTATTTCCTCAATGAGGTGTAGAGGTGAAGACGAGGGGGGTTAGACGAGGGGGTGAGAGGAGGGGGGTGAGACAAGGGGGTAAGACGAGGGGGTGAGACAAGGGGGTAAGACGAGGGGGGTGAGATGAGCGGGTGAGACAAGAGGTAAAACAATTAAGTGACATCATTCAGTAGTAATATAACCTGTAGGGAGATCATTCAGAAGTTTATTAACCCGTAGGGAGATCATTCAGTAGTAATATTAACCTGTAGGGAGATCATTCAATAGTAATATTAACCTGTAGGGAGATCATTCAATAGTAATATTAACCTGTAGGGAGATCATTCAGTAGTAATATTAACCTGTAGGGAGATCATTCAGTAGTAATATTAACCTGTAGGGAGATCATTCAATAGTAATATTAACCTGTAGGGAGATCATTCAGTAGTAATATTAACCTGTAGGGAGATCATTCAGTAGTAATATAACCTGTAGGGAGATCATTCAGTAGTAATATTAACCTGTAGGGAGATCATTCAATAGTAATATTAACCTGTAGGGAGATCATTCAGTAGTAATATTAACCTGTAGGGAGATCATTCAATAGTAATATTAACCTGTAGGGAGATCATTCAATAGTAATATTAACCTGTAGGGAGATCATTCAGTAGTAATATTAACCTGTAGGGAGATCATTCAGTAGTAATATTAACCTGTAGGGAGATCATTCAGTAGTAATATAACCTGTAGGGAGATCATTCAGTAGTAATATTAACCTGTAGGGAGATCATTCAATAGTAATATTAACCTGTAGGGAGATCATTCAGTAGTAATATTAACCTGTAGGGAGATCATTCAGTAGTAATATTAACCTGTAGGGAGATCATTCAGTAGTAATATAACCTGTAGGGAGATCATTCAGTAGTAATATTAACCTGTAGGGAGATCATTCAATAGTAATATTAACCTGTAGGGAGATCATTCAGTAGTAATATTAACCTGTAGGGAGATCATTCAGTAGTAATATTAACCTGTAGGGAGATCATTCAGAAGTTTATTAACCCGTAGGGAGATCATTCAGTAGTAATATTAACCTGTAGGGAGATCATTCAATAGTAATATTAACCTGTAGGGAGATCATTCAATAGTAATATTAACCTGTAGGGAGATCATTCAGTAGTAATATTAACCTGTAGGGAGATCATTCAGTAGTAATATTAACCTGTAGGGAGATCATTCAATAGTAATATTAACCTGTAGGGAGATCATTCAGTAGTAATATTAACCTGTAGGGAGATCATTCAGTAGTAATATAACCTGTAGGGAGATCATTCAGTAGTAATATTAACCTGTAGGGAGATCATTCAATAGTAATATTAACCTGTAGGGAGATCATTCAGTAGTAATATTAACCTGTAGGGAGATCATTCAATAGTAATATTAACCTGTAGGGAGATCATTCAATAGTAATATTAACCTGTAGGGAGATCATTCAGTAGTAATATTAACCTGTAGGGAGATCATTCAGTAGTAATATTAACCTGTAGGGAGATCATTCAGTAGTAATATAACCTGTAGGGAGATCATTCAGTAGTAATATTAACCTGTAGGGAGATCATTCAATAGTAATATTAACCTGTAGGGAGATCATTCAGTAGTAATATTAACCTGTAGGGAGATCATTCAGTAGTAATATTAACCTGTAGGGAGATCATTCAGTAGTAATATAACCTGTAGGGAGATCATTCAGTAGTAATATTAACCTGTAGGGAGATCATTCAATAGTAATATTAACCTGTAGGGAGATCATTCAGTAGTAATATTAACCTGTAGGGAGATCATTCAATAGTAATATTAACCTGTAGGGAGATCATTCAGTAGTAATATTAACCTGTAGGGAGATCATTCAATAGTAATATTAACCTGTAGGGAGATCATTCAGTAGTAATATTAACCTGTAGGGAGATCATTCAGTAGTAATATAACCTGTAGGGAGATCATTCAGTAGTAATATTAACCTGTAGGGAGATCATTCAGTAGTAATATAACCTGTAGGGAGATCATTCAGTAGTAATATTAACCTGTAGAGCGATCATTCAGTAGTAATATTAACCTGTAGGGAGATCATTCAGTAGTAATATAACCTGTAGGGAGATCATTCAGTAGTAATATAACCTGTAGGGAGATCATTCAGTAGTAATATTAACCTGTAGGGAGATCATTCAGTAGTAATATAACCTGTAGGGAGATCATTCAGTAGTAATATTAACCTGTAGAGCGATCATTCAGTAGTAATATTAACTCATTCATATATCATAGAGAAGACCAGCTCCTGCCTCTTCACCCAGCTTCAACACTTACCTTAACTGTCCAGAACCGTTACCCCAGCTGATCAAAATCACAGAATCACTGTGGATAACAATTGTGTTGTATCTTGTCTACAGTGTTGTATGCATCAGAACCCTCCAGCGGTGACCAGAGATAGATCAGGAAGTGGTTTATAAAAATACAGGGTGGCTGTGTGTCTCGGGGAGGTGGCAGGGTGGCTGTGTGTCTCAGGGAGGTTGGCAGGGTGGCTGTGTGTCTCAGGGAGGTGGCAGGGTGGCTGTTTGTCTTATGGGGTTGGCCGGGGGGGGTGGGCCATTACCTTGGTGTCAACGCGTAGCAGGAACTGAACGAGTCCTTTGATTGGTCCAGGCATGATGGCGTCCTGTCGCTCACAGCCAAACTTCTCCAGTCCTACCCACCATGACGACAGAGTCTTCTCAGCGAATCGCTTCAGACCAAAATGTACCACCAGCTTCTTCAACACCCACACTGCAACACACACACACACACAAACACACACACTGTTATGCATTTTTGTGTGTGTGTGTGTGTGTGTGTGTGTGTGTGTGTGTGTGTGTGTGTGTGTGTGTGTGTGTGTGTTTCAGATATTACCAGCCACTGGGATAGGCAGTAGTTGTAGCATCCAGAGATTGAGCCAGACTTGGACCAGTACAAAAGCCCAGGCCAGCAGGACAAAGTAGATATCACTGGCTCTTTGGGACCCCTTCTCCTTCTGGAAGAGACCCCTCAGCTCAGGACGGGCCTGACGGGGGAACGGGAAGACAGAGGGGGGACCGGAAGGGCCAGGGCCCACAGAGTCCACCCCATCTACAGAGAGAGAGGAGGGGGAGATGAGGAAAGGAAGGAGTGAGGAGAGGAGAGATGAGAGGTGTTAAGCCGTTGTGACTGTGACAGTCAAGACAATGAAGTATATTTGGATTGAAAACGTGATGGAAAGTGGTCGTTAAATCAGTCCAAACCTTCAACATCTACTGAATTAATATAGAATTATGACTTAGAGAGCTTTTTGTGGCTGATGGTTAGTTACTGCAGTACAACGCCTACGTGTGTGTGTGTGTGTGTGTGTGTGTGTGTGTGTGTGTGTGTGTGTGTGTGTGTGTGTGTGTGTGTGTGTTATCTGACCTGCGGAGACACTACTGGTGCTGGTATCTCTCTCGGGGCCCAAGTGGAGGTTACTGCAGGAGATGGCCATGTAGATGGTGTTAGCAGCGAACGACAACACCTGTCCTGACAGCTCACCCGAGTTGCCAGGGACAGGTGGTTTCTCTTGAGAGCCCACGATGAGGAGCGTGACCATGATTACAAACACAGGAACTCTCCACGAGCCAGTCAGAGACACTAGAGAGAGAAGCATGGGGGAGAGGGGGAGGTATATGGTGGGAGGGGAGTATGGCAATGTGATGATTAATGAACAGTAGACTCCTTTTGAAACTACATCAGAATGTACTACCCCCCCCCCCACCTGTAAATACCTCTGTCCTAGCAGTGCTTCAGCTCTCATCAGAATGTACTACCCCCCCCCCCCCGCCCCCCCATGTAAATACCTCTGTCCTAGCAGTGCTTCAGCTCTCATCAGAATGTACTACCCCCCCGCCCCCCCATGTAAATACCTCTGTCCTAGCAGTGCTTCAGCTCTCATCAGAATGTACTACTACACCCCCCCCCCCCCCCCCCTGTAAATACCTCTGTCCTAGCAGTGCTTCAGCTCTCAGAATCTTTTAACATTTCCGCCTGAAGGTTAACACCCCTCCCTCTCTCCCAGCACACTACCAGCTATCGATTAATACTAAAGACTAAATATCCTGAGACCACGGCCACACACTTGACCTTTATACACTTCCTTATCTTATGATGGAACATAAGTTACCTCCACTCCCTCTCCCACTCCCTCTCCCTCTCCCTCTTCCACTCCCCTGTCTGTATCCAGGTAGAAGAATAGAACATGCTGTCCAGACAGGTCCAGGCATGGCTCTCACTCACATAGCTCCTCCTCTCTCTCCCTCTCTCCCCCTCTCCTCACCCAGGTAGAAGAGTAGTATGGTCCAGACAGGTACAGACATAGTCCTCAGGTATCTCTCTGTACCGGGGCTCCATTTGCAGGCTACAGCCAGCACATACCCCAACACCACTGTCATCACCTAGAGAGAGGAAGACAGGAAGATAGAAGATGGGGGGGGGGGGGGGGCGTAGAGCAAGAGAGAGGGGGGGCAGAGCGAGAGAGAAGATGGTGGAGGGAGTAGAGAGAGAGAGAGAGAGAGAGAAGATGAGGGAGGAAGTAGAGAGAGAGACAGAGACGATGATGAGGGAGTAGAGAGAAATCTAAATGTAGTTAGCTGAGTACTTGATTCATGTAAGGGCTGCATTACAGTCTTATCCCCTGCCCATCCTGTTGTAGGCTACAGTATTGGAAAAGCCTTTCTTATTGTTGTGGGGGCCTTCCTCCCTCAGCGTCAGTGGTGTCCCTGTCACTCACCCACACATAGTGGAAGCAGTCCAGCGCGCTCCCGATGACGCCACACACGTGCCCGATGATCACCTGCATGCCAATGACGCTCCAGAACAGGTAAAAGAAGTAAATGAGTGGCGCGCCTGCCCCGATCACCAGCAGCATCGTGAGCCTCTCCAACACCAGACCCCCCAGGAAATCCACCCCGTGGTTGAAACACCACACCGGGACCAGCAGCGTCCCCAGGAGTATCGGCGTCCCGGTGTCCTGCAGGCCGTTGAGCCAGGAGCGTCCCAGCCGGGCTAGGGAGTGTTTAAATGGGTGTAGGAAGGTCCCGCAGAGAACGGCCCAGAGCAGTGGTCTCAGAAAGGCTTCCAGGATAAAGAAGACTAGCACAGCCGCTCCACAACAGATAGCCACGAAAATCATCGCTCCTGTGTTGTAGAAGGCCTGTTTGATGTTCTTGTCGAATTTGAGGGAGGAAGGCTGGCTGAGTAGCTGGCTCATCATGCCCACCGCTGGCTGGACGCTCTCGGAGAACGAGACGTAGTGAGGCCGGGCGGAACTAGGGGTTTCCGCGGGAGAGGAAGGAGCCGGCTCTGCCTCCGGCCCCGAGTCCTCCTCGTCTGCCATCTTCAATGAATCCGCCTCGGTCTGCGTTCCTCCTGCGGATCCCACCCAATTCCACCACAGACGGAAGAAGAAGCGTTCGTTTCCAGGATCTTTGATACCACTATCACACATGAGGAACAACACAACACTAGACGTACTGGTGACGTGACCGTCGCAAGGTATGATGGGTATTGTAGCTGGCTGGTGCCAGACAGAGCTGTGCTCGCTGCTTAGTTTGCTGCTAGTAGCCTACTCTTTGGAATGCCCAGTTGAACTACACACAGAAACGTGAATAAACAGACCTTTGTCAGGAGGATCACCACGAATTCAGGATGTCCGTGCTGTCACGAAGGAAATATGCAAAGTAATCACATATTTGCATAGCCTATCATTACAATCATTACAAAACAGGTATAGGTAAAACTTCATTTTAAGTGCCCATATTAGAGTGTAATGTGCACTGTTGAAACTACATCTCCACTCAGTGTTGTTGCTAACACTTGCCGCTAAAATAAAGTGTTCAATCTGGGTCGATTTGGTTGAGCTGGTAAGAACAGATCAGTAAGTCAACCTCACTGGCTGGGATCTAATATGGGTGGTATCGCAGATGTGGAAAAAGACACTACTTCAAAGCATAGTACATGTAATGTACTAAGTACAATGTAATTACTAGTTGTTACACGGGATTTAGCTAGTTAAAATGAAGTGTATCTTGAGGGGTATTTACTTATACAGTACACATCCTGACAACCTGGCCCTCAAGCTTCTGGAAGTTTCACTTCATTTCACAATAAGGTACAGAAATGAAGTGAAACTTCCAGAAGCTTTAAAATGAGGGCCAGGTTGTCAGGATGTGTAGTGTACTGTATAAGTACACATTAATTACAACTAAATACCCCTCAAGATACGCTTCATTTTAACTAGCTAAATCCCGTGTAACAACTAGTAATTACATTGTACTTAGTACATTACATGTACTATGCTTTCAAATAGTTTGTTTTTCCTCATCTGGGATGACCGAATTAACCCAGATTGAACACTTTATTTTAGCGGCAAGTGCTAGCAGCAACACTGAGTGGAGATGTAGTTTCAACAGTGCACATTCATGAGTAAGTGATTAGAGGCTATTGAGCACCATCTCTCCAACACCCAGCACATCCACGAGGGATCACAACCTTTGTGACAGTTGGAACTGTATGCAGCTGAGAATAAACAAAACACTCAATTGGTGAATTTAGTGGAAACCTGCCCATTTGTAACAAGCGTGGCAACAAGGATTCATTGTTACACCTTTGTAATTACAGACCTCAATTACTACCAGTTACATGTTGTTACACTGTAACTATGAGCTGTTACAGTTAACTACAATACCTGTTACACTGTAACTATGAGCTGTTACAGTTAACGACAATACCTGTTACACTGTAATTACACTGTAATAAGGGCCTTTTTAAAATGAAGGGTTACCTAGTTAGCCGTAGTCTATCCCTATCCTCTATTATCTGGAATTATTTTGAATATGCTGCTTGTCCAAAAATATGTCAGCCACACAACCACACAGTTGTTGTATGGTTGTGTAATTCATTGTAAATTCATTAGATTGCAGATGAAATGTACGTGGCCTAGAGGGGCACATGATGCAGCTGACAGAGCCATCACATGACCCACAAGGATGAAAACCAGATGTTGGAGTGTACTGAACACAGCTTTATTGATAACAAAAACACTTGCATGTTAGACACTAAACACTGTTTCAGTGAGGAAGCATTTCCATGGAACACAACGGTTCAGTGAACGGTACAAATACAACTGGACTCTGTGCCATAGATTCCTTCAGCGTTAGGCCATATGCTGCAGGGCCAAGGCAAGCTGTCAGACAGAGCCCCTGTCCCTGGCTGTCATCATGTCCACTACAGCCTCAGTGCTGATCGGTGTGTTATTGCATATCTACAAAGGAATCATGCACCATCAATCATACAGTCAGTTGCCCTATCATCAGCAAACAGTGATCACACACACACACACACCTCGCCACAGACAAAGGAAACATGACCAAGCACGTGGTGGAATAAATCAGTCCTAAGAAAATGGACCCTCTCACACATAGAGAAAAGAGAACCCTGTCTTAATCATCAGCATGTAAAATGGCATTGTGGAATACAGTAGAGAGTTCAGTGTTACTCAGTGAGACTGGGCTGAAACAAACAAAAAAACATCTGTTCAACCACCTAGTCTTAGTTTCTGTATACAAATACTATAATACTACTACTAATAATACTGTATTTCCCTGTGGAGAATGAGTGTTGTGTAAAGCATGGCTGCATACAGAAGCAGTATGTTTCAGCAGGATAATAAACTATGACCCGTCTGCCTTTCTTTGGCTCACATCAATCTGGACGGTTCTCTCTAAGTGAAGTCTCTCTCCAGGCTCAGTAGTCTGTCCCAGTGTGTAATGTCTCCTTGTATCGTGTCTGTAGGTTCTTCACATATTCAGGGTCCAGTTGTGATTCGCCACATGCGTTGGAGTAATACTTGTTGTCAGGAGTGTGATACCTTACTGTCGTAAACATAAATACACTAAATGAAATACCTTGCCAAAACTAAAGGTTATGCTACTGTTCTCTAGAAACACACAGTATTTCAGATATTCTGACTAATGGGTTAGTGTATGTTGTTATGGTAGCACAGTACAATTTTCAGAATGATTTGCAAGCTTCCTGATGAGTCCTCAATGTAAATTATATATAGTATCCTACTGTATATATTTATTAATATATATTTATAGTGTAATTCTGTGTAAAGAGCACCCTGCATTGAGGGTGTGGCAGACAGAAATACAATGAACTCTCAGTCTTATTGCTGTCTCTTTCCTCTTCTCTCTACTTCTCTCCTCGTCTCCTCTCATCTCTCCACTTCTCTCCTCGTCTCCTCTCATCTCTCCACTTGTCTCCCCTCATCTCGTCTCTCCTCGTCTCTTCTCTCCTCCTCTGTCATCTCGTCTCCTCTCTTCTCTCCTCTCTCTGGGTTAATTGGTTGTCTCTTCTCTCCTTTTGTCTCCTCTCTCATCTTCTCTCATCTCGTCTCCTCTAATCTCATCTCCTCTCGTCTCCTCTCTCTCAGGGGGTGCCCATCAGCAGATAGAAGGTGAGGGCTACTATGAGCAGCAGACAGAAGGGTGAGGAGAACGTCTGGTAGGCAGTAGACGGCATGAAGATGTCCTCATATTTATAGATGCTGATCATGTGATCAGAGACTGGCGGAGCATCGTTGTCATGACGTGTGATGGAACCTGGAGGAAAGAGAAGAGTGGGGAGCCCAAATTTGGGA
This sequence comes from Oncorhynchus mykiss, assembly GCF_057628025.1. NCBI lineage: Eukaryota > Metazoa > Chordata > Actinopteri > Salmoniformes > Salmonidae > Oncorhynchus > Oncorhynchus mykiss. The sequence continues at coordinate 17,153,932 of NC_143024.1, forward strand.
ACTCAATCGAACATCTCTGGAGAGACCTGAAAATAGCTGTGCAACGACGCTCCCCATCCAACCTGGCAGAGCTTGAGAGGATCTGCAGAGAACAATGGGAGAAACTCCCCAAATATAGGTGTGCTAAGCTTGTAGCATCATACCCAAGAAGCCTCGAGGCTGTAATCACTGCCAAAGGTGCTTCAACAAAGTAGTGAGTAAAGGGTCTGAATACTTATGTAAATGCAATATTTCCAGTTTCTTATTTTGAATACATTTTCAAAAATGTCTAAAAAGCTGTTTTTGCTTTGTGATGATGGAGTACTGTGTGTAGATTGAGGAGGAAAACACAATGGAATCCATTTTAGAATAAGGCTGTAACGTAACAAAATGTGGAAAAAGTCAAGGGGTCTGAATACTTTACGAATGGACTGTACATACTAATGAACACACACATCCACTCTCTGCACACACACAATACCACACACACACCCAGTCCTTGACTGACCTTGTATAGCAGGCCCCCAGGCCAACAGGTAGAACCAGGAGAGATGCAGATCCACCAGTGTCTCCTCTCTCGGGACGTAGAGCGGCCGTTTGAAGCGACAGGTCACACGGTTGTTGTCAAACACACCCTCTTCGTCCCTGGCAGGATTCCTCTTGATCTCCTTAGCCCACTGGCCCACGTTGTAGAAGTGATGGATACGAACACGCCCATTATCGTCATGGACACAGCCCATCACGTCATCTCCTCCCTGAGAGGGGTGGGGGTGAGGAGAACCAATCAGCATGAAGGATAGGTTGACCAATCAGCCTTGTTTTTGTGATGTGTCTTTCATGGCAGACTTCATGTGTACCAGATGTAGTAAAAGCCTGAGCTGACTCTGACCCCAAAATGTCTGTAGAGGTGCTGTTGACTAACCAAGAGTAGATTGTATCAAAAGAAAGAAAGTCCCACACTCTATACAGTGCATTCGTAAAGTATTCAGACCCCTTGACTTTTTCCACATTTTGTTATGTTACAGCCTTATTCTAAAATGGATTAAACAAAACATTTCCTTAATCAATCTACACACAATACCCCATAATGACATCACAATACCCCATAATGACATCACAATACCCCATAATGACATCACAATACCCCATAATGACATCACAATACCCCATAATGACATCACAATACCCCACAATGACAAAGTGAAAACAGGCGTTGCTAGATTTCTTTTGCAAAATTATTAAAAATTTAAAACAGAAATACCTTATTTACATAAGTATTCAGACCCTTTGCTATGAGACACGAAATTGAGCTCAGGTGCATTCTGTTTCCATTGATCATCCTTGAGATGTTTCTACAACTTGATTGGAGTCCACCTGTGGTAAATTCAATTGATTGGACATGATTTGGAAAGGCAGTCACCTGTCTATATAAGGTCCCACAGTGGACAGGGCATGTTAGAGCAAACACAAAGCCACGAGGTCGACGGAATTGTCCATAGAGCTCCGAGACAGGATTGTGTCGAGGCACAGATCTGGGGAAGGGTACCAAATCATTTCTACAGCATTGAAGGTCCCCAAGAACACAGTGGCCTCCATCATTCTTAAATGGAAGAAGTTTGGAACCACCATGACTCTTCTTAAAGCTGGCTGCCTGGCCAAACTGAGCAATTAGGGGAGAAGAGACTTGGTCAGGGAGGTGACCAAGAACCCCATGGTCACTCTGACAGAGCTCCAGAGTTCCTAGACAACACAGGAGTGGCTTCGGGACAAGTCTCTGAATGTCCTTGAGTGGCCCAGCCAGAGCCCAGACTTCAACCCGATCGAACATCTCTGGATAGACCTGAAAATAGCTGTGCAGCGACGCTCCCCATCCAACCTGACAGAACTTGAGAGGATTTGCAGAGAAGAATGGGAGAAACTCCCCAAATACAGGTGTGCCAAGCTTGTAGTGTCATACCCAATAAGACTCGAGGCTGTAATCACTGCCAAAGGTGCTTCAACAAAGTACTGAGTAAAGGGTCTGAATACTTATGTAAATGTTATATTTCAGTTTATTTTATTTTATAAATATGCAACCACAACAAAAAATGTGCTTTGTCATTATGGGGTATTGTGTGTAGATTGAGGAAGGAAAAAATTATGTAATCCATTTTAGATTAAGGCTGTAACGTAATAAAATGTGGAAAAAGTCAAGGGGTCTGAATACTTTCTGAATGCACTGTATATGCTCCCAACAATTGAATGGGTAAACCAAATAACATAATAACCTAATCAAATAATAACCTAATAACCTAATCAAATAATAACCTAATAACATAATAACCTAATCAAATAATAACATAATAACCTAATAACCTAATCGAATAATAACCTAATCAAATAATAACCTAATAACATAATAACCTAATCAAATAATAACCTAATAACATAATAACCTAATAACATAATAACCTAATAACATAATAACATAATCAAATAATAACCTAATAACATAATATCCTAATCAAATAATAACCTAATAACATCATTGCAGTAATGTTGGTTATTAGGTTTACCCACTCAATTGTTGGAAGCAAATTTAGAGTGTAAGAATAGATCTCACACATGCTCATACACCCACACACACACACCTATGCCCGCACACACACACAGATACGGTCCCTTACCATCTTCTTGTCTGAGGAGAAGCCTACAGCCACCCAGCCGTCAGTGTCAGCACTCATCTCATACTCCACGTCTGTCCCGATCCGCCGGTAACTCATGAAATAGTCACAAGTCTCTGCATCACACCCTGGCTTCCCATACCTACACACACAATGAGGAAATGTAACCTCTTCAGAGTGATGTGCACCCAGATCTGCCAGAGGGGGACCACAGTACACAGAGAAACCCCTTGACACACACACATGCTTGCAAGCAAGCAAAACACATACACACACACTGACCTTATGCAGCCCTTGGTGACTCCACAGTCTACGACTTTGATCCTGGCGAAGGGATCCACAGGAGGGGCGGTGGGGAAGGGGTAGCCTGGAGAACACACACCACATACAAAATCATTAGGCCTGCCTCCCCAAAAATCATCTCCTAGAAGTTCTACCATATTCGTAATTTGGTGGGTTTCAGCCTAATGTGCATTCAGAGAAGCACAACTGCTTCTTCACGTTTCATAACAAAATTGGGATAGTTTGAAATATGTTATTTTAAAAGTAAAATAAATACTAAATAAATTCTAATAATATACAACATTTAATGTGGTGAAGAACTGTCCAATGCTCGCCCATCTCCAGACCGGCCAGTGAGAGCCAGAGCGAGGAGCTGCGGGTAGCTGGCCAGGGTCCTGATCTATGCATGAGTGGACTCGAGTGGAAGTAAGACACTGTACGCTCGGTCTGTCAACCTGCGCATCATCACATAAATAGCCAATTAACCACGAATTACGTATCAACCACAGATATGTAGATGCGCCCTCTGATTTCCATCAAGAGAAGGCCTACACATAAACAAACACAGCCTTGATGACCATGAAGGCCACAGTAAGCTAAATGCCTCGTTCAGAAATGGCCTATCCTGTATCCCTTTCTCACCCTCATCCGATAGATGTCTAGACTCCAGGAACTCCGAGGCGAACGTACTGTATGAGTCCTTATGGGGCTCCTTGTGGCCCGGCTCTCCGTGGTCTCCGTGGCTCGCCCGCAGTGCGCCTTCATCCGTGGGACTCGGCGCTACCCCCCGCCAACTGCCCTGGACCAGGAGCACCGTCAGCTGTAGCAGGCTGCGCAGGAAAATCATGGCCAAAAAGGGAGTATAAAAACGGTCTAAAGGAGACAGAACTGAGACGGAATCCTCATTGTTGGTTGTATTTGAGCATTTCTTTACGGAGCCTAATCACTGGACCTCAATCGCATCACTACAGAATATTTTCAACGCGGTTGTTTAGTGTGTCGTAGGCTATTTCCCGTAGTGTGAATGGGCGCGAGAGGAGCGGGATCCAGTCATGTCAAACGAATGAGCCTCGGTTAAACCAATCTGGAATTAGCGGGATTTGTAACTGAACCGATCTGTTTTGCCAATTCACTTAAATCTTGTGGGAAACGGAGACGTCCATGATAATCCAAGTGATTGGATTTCATCTTAAAATAATGTAATGATATCCCAGTTTAGGGATGAATGTGTCTGTTGTTGGTTTCGCCCGTCTCCTCTCCTCTCGATCCTCTCCATCGATAGAGCCAATCGCTGCAGCGTCCAATAGGAAACCTCGATGTACACTTTGCATTATCAATATACAGTTTAAATTCCCATTCAGCACTGTTTATGTAAACACAGATGCCAATTGAATAACACTATGAGGTAATGTAGGGATTTATACATTTATTATGCAGAAATGTCTGCTATGATAGGTTGGTTTCTTATTCCTTTGTGTGATGTGAAAATATTCTAGAATCTACATTGCATGTTATTGTTGACAGCATTGATAACTCCCAAGGACTAAGGCCAAACTGCTGAAAAAAGCAGGACACACAATTCACCAGTGGTTACAACTGGCTTTACAAGGATTGTGATTCTCAAATCTCTCCGGTTCTTCTTCTCTTGTCAACAATACAAAGATAATAATTGTAATTGTTTGTCTTTAATGCTTGTTTATTTATTGGTTAGAGGAACATTGGAACCCAGAGCAGCTCACATCAGACATCTGAATTCATTACAGAATGCATGGTGCTCCCCTCACAAAGGGAAGAGCAGGAAGACCTGGAAAGTGTTAGGGTTATCAGTATTATCAAAGAGCCCGCTGCCTGAGGGGAGACTCATGTAGACCACATCTCCCTCCTCCAGCTCTAGAGACATTGCATTAGATATGTATGTATTATCCTCATCATTATTATGTTCCTGTATCCATATAACTCTGGCTATTCTTGTATAGGCACACACCCAGGGTTTGCGATATGTGGTAATCAAAAGGGGTGAATCTGAGTAGACTCCTCTCACTGGTGCTGTGAAGACACCAGTACGGAACAGACGCAGGGAGATGTCTTTCTCTCATAAACATGGTTCTACACGGCACAAAAATATAAACGCATCAATCAACAATTTTTCACTAATTGTTTTTTTGACCAATCAGATCAGCTCTGCAAAAGATCTGATGTGATGGGTTAAAATACCAATTACTGGAAAAAAGATCAGAATTGTACTGCCTGTCTAAACGCAGCCTTAGTATGTATGGTCATCAGTACCTGTAGTTGGTTGTACACTCCACCAATGTTGGTCATGACTCTGATGAAACCAGGGTGATCTCAGTATCGAAGTGTCCTACAAATCCTGGGTCCTCAGTCAAAACAGCAGAGAAGGCCACCTTTGGTCTGGCTGTGAACACAACTGAGTAAACTCACTGATTACTGAAAAGCATTAACTACAATATGCTAAAGCCAAAATAAAAGATAGATTTTCAGTGTGAAACGTGGTGTTTTTGTAAAGTGTATTACCTGTGTTCTCTCTCTTCAGTTCATCTCTCTCTCTCACTGGCAGTCAGTCTGGCCTAAAATAACACAAAAGGAACATCAGATTAAATAATCATCATCATGATCATTTTAATTTAACATGACCATGTACAAATAACATCAACATTAACTTAACTAAATTATCTATAGCCAAATCATTTTAAAAGCCATTTAATTTAACATGACCATGTACAAATAACATCAACATTAACTTAACTAAATGATCTATAGCCAAATCATTTTAAAAGCCATTTAATTCAACATATGTTTTTTCTCTGGACTTGGTCAACAACTGACGTATTCATATAGTGAAATTGTTGACCAAATTCAAATGACTTTACCTGCATTCTCTGTCTTCAGCTCCTCTTCCTGGCTCTCACTGGCTGTCACTCTGGCCCCCGTCACTGACAGCCGTTGATTCTCCACTCAACAGACCTTATCCAAATGAACTTCAGTATTCATACGTACTGTAGCAGTCCAGTACCTGCATTTTCAAGTCTTAGCTCATCTACCAGGGTGATTCTCATGAAACCCGTTTTAAAATGTCTGTAGCAAAACCATGATGATTGTGAAAAAATCAAGTATCATTCTGAGGACTAAGATGTCTAGTTTTTGGGAAAGTGTCTTACTTTAAAGAAATTTTAAAAAATCTCCTGAATTTTTTACATTTTCTCCCAAAATTCTCATTAACAAAATGTTTATTCTCATTACACCCCCCTTTATCCCACTTCTCATTCCCGAAAATGGCTAAAGAGCACAAATTGGGAAAAAGTCTGATTACACTTTATAATAGTTGTATAATTTAATTTGAAATATGTTTATTTTCAGTGTTATTTTTAACTCACATATTTTCATTGGGGGGCAATATTAAAAAATATTAGAAATATTGATTTGTTTATGACCTTTTTGGACTTCGACAACTGTTATGTAATGTGAATTTTGTGAAAATGTTGTTAAAATGCATAATCTGATCTGATCAACAAAAAAAATAATTATGAAATGGATAAATACAGATCCTAATCTCAGCGATTCCAGAGGAAATTTAGTGAACAAATTACTATTGACATGTCATTTTTTTTATTTTTTTTTATTGTTTAGTGAGAATGACCCACCAGGTCCTCACTGTCCCTCAGTCTGGCCACCATGTTCCTCAGCTCCACTCTCTGTTCCACCACCATGTCTCTCAGTGATCTCAGCTAAGCCCAGATGTCAGGGGTGGTGGTGATCTGGTCGCTCGTCTGTTTGTGGCTCGTCTCTGTAGCTTCTACGTTTTGATTCTTGAATTGAACCTCACCCTGCTCTCCCCCTGTTCACTGTGACCCTGTAGAGTGATGTCATTCTCCCTAACCCCTCCACTCAGGCTCTGAGCCCATGTCCCAGACAGACAGAACAACAACACCAGCAGAGCACCAGCATCCAGCATCCCTCATTCTGAAACAATACCTCTTCAGAACTAATGTAGTCTACTGGACTCAGTCCCCTTCTCTATACACACTGGTCTTGGTAAAGGAATAATGACAATTGAACATATGACTCTGACGGAAACAAATGAAGAAAAAAACCAACACCAAGGACAGATAAAGTGAAACAGTGGGTGAGCTGACCTCATTGAAATGTGACTCTGTATGAGGCGGTGGGAGAACTGAACCTGTTATTGGGTTGAAAATCTCTCTTCATCTCCACAGTTTGTACATGTTCTATGTCCACTGATGTTACTGGAACCACACCAAGCACTCTACTAAGAGCCCGTCCTAATATAGAACGTGTATATAACATGTAGGGATAAAGAGAGCTCTTCCACCCAGTGACAGGTTCAGTTCTCCCATCATCTCATACAGAGTCGCATTTCAATTATTTTCAATTATTTTTTTTCAAAATATTTTTTATTTCACCTTTATTTAACCAAGAAGGCTATCTGAGAACAAGTTCTCATTTACAACTGCGACCTGGCCAAGATAAAGCAAAGCAGTGCGACACAAACAACAACACAGAGTTACCCATGGAATAAACAAGCGCACAGTCAATAACACAATAGAACAAAAAAATGGAGAAAAAAGTCTATATACAGTGTGTGTAAATGGCGTGAGGAGGTAAGGCCATAAACAGGCCACAGTGGCGAAGTAATTACATTTTAGCAAATTAACACTGGAGTGATAGATGAGCAGATGATGATGTGCAAGTAGAGATACTGGTGTGTAAAAGAGCAGAAAAGTAAATAAAAACAATATGGGGAGGAGGTAGGTAGATTGGGTGGGCTATTTACAGATGGACTATGTACAGCTGCAGCGATCAGTTAGCTGCTCAGATAGCTGATGTTAAAAGTTAGTGAGGGAAATATAAATCTCCAGCTTCAGTGATGTTTGCAATTCGTTCCAGTCATTGGCAGCAGAGAACTGGAAGGAAAGGCGGCCAAAAGAGGTGTTGGCATTGGGGATGACCAGTGAGATATACCTGCTGGAGCGCGTGTTACTTGTGTTGTTGTCATGACCAGTGAGCTGAGATAAGGCGGAGCTTTACCTAGCATAGACTTATAGATGACCTGGAGCCAGTGGGTCTGGCGACGAATATGTAGCGAGGGCCTGTCGACTAGAGCGTATAGGTCGCAATGGTGGTTGGTATAAGGGGCTTTGGTGACAAAACAGATGGCACTGTGATAGACTGCATACAGTTTGCTGAGTAGAGTGTTGGAAGCTATTTTGTAAATGACATCGCCAAAGTCGAGGATTGGTAGGATAGTCAATTTTACGAGGGTATGTTTGGCGACGTGAGTGAAGGAGGCTTTGTTGCGAAATAGGAAGCCGATTCTAGATTTAATTTTGGATTGGAGATGTTTAATATGAGTCTGGAAGGAGAGTTTACAGTCTAACCAGACACACAGGTATTTGTAGTTGTCCACATATTCTAAGTCAGAGCCGTCCAGAGTAGTGATGCTAGTCGGGCGGGTGGGTGCGGGCAGCAAACAGTTGAAAAGCATGCATTTGGTTTTGGAGGCCACGGAAGGAGTGTTTTATGGCATTGAAGCTCGTTTGGAGGTTAGTTAACACAGTGTCCAAAGAAGGGCCAGATGTATACAGAATGGTGTCGTCTGCGTAGAGGTGGATCAGGGAATCACCCGCAGCAAGAGCGACATCGTTGATATATACAGAGAAAACAGTCGGCCTGAGAATTGAACCCTGTGGTACCCCCATAGAGACTGCCAGAGGTACGGACAATAGGCCCTCCGATTTGACACACTGAACTCTGTCTGAGAAGTAGTTGGTGAACCAGGCGAGGCAGTCATTAGAGAAACCAAGGCTGTTGAGTCTGCCGATAAGAATACGGTGATTGACAGAGTCGAAAGCCTTGGCCTTGGCAGCTTTCCAATCTTTAGGGATCTCGGACGATATGAAAGAGAGGTTGAACAGACTGGTAATAGGGGTAGCAACAATGGCGGCGGATAATTTTAGAAAGAGATGGTCCAGATTGTCTAGACCAGCTGATTTGTACGGGTCAAGATTTTGCAGCTCTTTCAGAACATCTGCTATCTGGATTTGGGTGAAGGAGAAGCTGGGGAGGCTTGGGCAAGTAGCTGTGGGGTGTGTGGAGCTGTTGGCCGGGGTTGGGGTAGCCAGGTGGAAAGCATGGCCAGCCGTAGAGAAACGCTTATTGAACTTCTCGATTATCGTGGATTTATCGGTGGTGACCGTGTTACTTAGCCTCAATGCAGTGGGCAGCTGGGAGGAGGTGCTCTTATTCTCCATGGACTTTACAGCATCCCAAAAAGTTTTGGAGTTACAGGGTGCAAATTTCTGTTTGAAAAAGCTAGTCTTCGCTTTCCTGACTGCCTGCGTGTATTGGTTTCTGACTTCCCTGAACAGTTGCGTATCGCGGGGACTATTCGATGCTAGTGCAGTCCGCCACAGGATGGTTTTGTGCTGGTCAAGGGTCTGGAGTGAACCAAAGGCTATATCTGTTCTTAGTTCTGCATTTTTTGAAAGGGGCATGCATATTTAAGATGGTGAGGAAATTACTTTTAAAGAACGACCAGGCATCCTCTACTGACGGGATGAGGTCAATATCCTTCCAGGATACCCGGGCCAGGTCGATTAGAAAGGCCTGCTCACAGAAGTGTTTTAGGGAGCTTTTGACAGTGATGAGGGGTGGTCGTTTGACCGTGGACCCATAGCGGATGCAGGCAATGAGTCAGTGATCGCTGAGATCCTGATTGAAAACAACAGAGGTGTATTTGGAGGGCAAGTTTGGCAGGATAATATCTATATGGGTGCCCATGTTTACAGATTCAATGAGGTGGTGTTAGTGTTTTTTAAATTTTACATTCCCGTCAGAGACATACAGTATGTTCAATTGTCATGATTCCTTTACCAACACCAGTCTGTGTGTGAACGAGTCTTTACCTGAACAGCTGTCCGCACAGTGGCACACACACAACATTCTCACTTTCTTCACTGGTTGTGCTTATCCCTGCCTCTAGATGGCAGTATAGGTCCACTGTTCTAATGTCTGGCACAGTCGGTACTGTGCAATTGGTTTAGCCATAGTAATCACAATGATTGTGTGCTAAAGTACAACACTGTTATGTTAATGAAATAACCAACAGAAGAATTAGATATGAAAACCAACCTTTATGATAACAGACTTTGTTTAATTTCATACATTTCTGGCTGGGCAGACGGAGAGGGACTCGACTGAGACTGGGGAAGACTGGGGTAAAATCATAACCCACCTGTAGGTGTTGCTAGTGACTGACTGAGACTGGGGAAGACTGGGGTAAAATCATAACCCACCTGAAGGTGTTGCTAGTGACTGACTGAGACTGGGGAAGACTGGGGTAAAATCATAACCCACCTGTAGGTGTTGCTAGTGACTGACTGAGACTGGGGAAGACTGGGGTAAAATCATAACCCACCTGAAGGTGTTGCTAGTGACTGACTGAGACTGGGGAAGACTGGGGTAAAATCATAACCCACCTGAAGGTGTTGCTAGTGACTGACTGAGACTGGGGAAGACTGGGGTAAAATCATAACCCACCTGAAGGTGTTGCTAGTGACTGACTGAGACTGGGGAAGACTGGGGTAAAATCATAACCCACCTGAAGGTGTTGCTAGTGCAACACGTGAACAGGTTCAAATTGTCTCTGTCTCTGCAGCTGCTAAATCCAGTGTGTGTGTGTGTGTGTGTGTGTGTGTGTGTGTGTGTGTGTGTGTGTGTGTGTGTGTGTGTGTGTGTGTGTGTGCGTTTGTGCATGTGCGTGTGTGCGTGTGTGTGTGCGTGTGTGTATGCTTGTGTTAGTGAGTGTGTGTGTGTGTGTGTCCTTGCTGCACTGATGACCTTTCACCCCTCTTCTCTCTGTCTGAGCTCTGTAATGACCCTGATCAATCGCTCCGCTCACTCCCGATCCTCCCAATTATCCTCTGTTTATCCAACTATTATTATCTCTCTCTCTCTCTCTTCTCACCCTCTCCCTCTTTCTCTCTCTTCTCTCTCTCTCTCTCTCTCTCTCTCTCTCTCTCTCTCTCTCTCTCTGTGTCTCTCTCTCTCTTCTCTCTTCTCTCTCTCCCTCTCTCTCTTTCTTCTGTCTCTTCTCTCTCTGTCTCTCTCTGTCTCTCCTCTCGCTCTGTTTCTCTTCCTTCCCCCTCTCAATCTCTCTCTCTCCCTTTCTCCCTCTCAATTACCACTCTACATGGGGGAGCAGTGCATGGTGGGTAATGAGGGACTCCTGACTTATCTTAGTAAAGTCAAAGGCCCGTTCATTACCACATAGACACCCTAGACACTCACACACACAGGGAGAGAGAGAGGATGGATGGAGGGAGAGAATCTGCTAAATGTCAGCGGTGTGTCTCCTGGGTCTGAGAGACGAGTGAGTGACAAGAGAACAACAGCCGCCAGCCCAATTCAGAAACACTGCCACTGTGTGTGTGTGTGTGTGTGTGTGTCTGCATCTATGTGTGTATGTCTGTGTGTGCACTGTGTGTCTGCATCTGTGTCAGTATACCTGTGTCTGTGTGTGTACAGGTCTATCTCCCCACACACACGGTAAGATGTGGATGTTGAGAGGGATCAGCAGTGATGTGGATGGCTTAGTCAGAGCTGTCAATCAATACTGGTCTCCAGAGAATACTGGCCTATTGAACACAGACAGACTACTCACATCTGGTCTCCATCTCTCTCACTCTCTCTCCATCTCTCTCACCCTCTCTCTCTCTCCATCTATCTCACCCCCCCCTCTCTCTCTCTCTCTCTCTCGTCCTCTCCTACCCTCTCTCTCTCTCCATCTATCTCCCCCCCTCTCTCTCTCTCGTCCTCTCCTACCCTCTCTCTCTCTCCATCTATCCCCCCTCTCTCTCTCTCGTCCTCTCCTACCCTCTCTCTCTCTCCATCTATCTCCCCCCCCCCCCCTCTCTCTCTCGTCCTCTCCTACCCTCTTACCTTCTGGTCTTCCTTGCTTCACACACACAAAGCGCTGTGATGTTCTGTGGTCAGTGCTCTAACTGTAGGGTCTTCAGCCGCGAGACGTCATTTAGCAGCCGTCAGGAATCACTCCACTCAAGAGAGGAGGGTAAGTACAGCTGGCTGGGCCATTACACAGGTGCACACACACACACACACACACACACACACACACACACACACACACACACACACACACACACACACACACACACACACACACACACACACACACACACACACACATTCCTTTAGTTAGGGATCAATAGGCTGTTGCTGTTGGCAGCTGTAGTCTCTCTATCTCTCCAGCATTGATGTGATGTGGCCGCAATGTGGTCACTCTGCACCCACAGATCCACCTGACCTCAAATGATCTGTGCTTCCCTGGGGACCCATTACCAAGTACAGAGAACTGAACGCTGACGCACAACAAAACAAACGGTTAGATTTGATATCACAGAGTGAGGTGGAGCAGAATCTAAAACCATATGGTTGTATTGAATTAATGGTAGAGATAAGGTACTGTTGTATTGAATTAATGGTAGAGATAAGGTACTGTTGTATTGAATTAATGGTAGAGATAAGGTACTGTTGTATTGAATTAATGGTAGAGATAAGGTACTGTTATATTGAATTAATGGTAGAGATAAGGTACTGTTGTATTGAATTAATGGTAGAGATAAGGTACTGTTGTATTGAATTAATGGTAGAGATAAGGTACTGTTGTATTGAATTAATGGTAGAGATAAGGTACTGTTGTATTGAATTAATGGTAGAGATAAGGTACTGTTGTATTGAATTAATGGTAGAGATAAGGTACTGTTATATTGAATTAATGGTAGAGATAAGGTACTGTTGTATTGAATTAATGGTAGAGATAAGGTACTGTTGTATTGAATTAATGGTAGAGATAAGGTACTGTTGTATTGAATTAATGGTAGAGATAAGGTACTGTTGTATTGAATTAATGGTAGAGATAAGGTACTGTTGTATTGAATTAATGGTAGAGATAAGGTACTGTTGTATTGAATTAATGGTAGAGATAAGGTACTGTTGTATTGAATTAATTGCAGAGATAAGGTACTGTTGTATTGAATTAATGGTAGAGATAAGGTACTGTTGTATTGAATTAATGGTAGAGATAAGGTACTGTTGTATCGAATTAATGGTAGAGATAAGGTACTGTTGTATTGAATTAATGGTAGAGATAAGGTACTGTTGTATCGAATTAATGGTAGAGATAAGGTACTGTTGTATTGAATTAATGGTAGAGATAAGGTACTGTTGTATTGAATTAATGGTAGAGATAAGGTACTGTTGTATTGAATTAATGGTAGAGATAAGGTACTGTTGTATTGAATTAATGGTAGAGATAAGGTACTGTTGTATCGAATTAATGGTAGAGTTAAGGTAGAACCATCTAGGATTGGTCTAGATAGAACCATCTAGGATTGGTCTAGAACCATCTAAATCAAAATCAAATTTTATTTGTCACATACACATGGTTAGCAGATGTTAATGCGAGTGTAGCGAAATGCTTGTGCTTGTAGTTCCGACAATGCAGTAATAACCAACAAGTAATCTAGCTAACAATTCCAAAACTACTACCTTATAGACACAAGTGTAAGGGGATAAAGAATATGTACATAAAGATATATGAATGAGTGATGGTACAGAGCGGCATAGGCAAGATACAGTAGATGGTATTGAGTACAGTATATACATATGAGATGAGTATGTAAACAAAGTGGCATAGTTAAAGTGGCTAGTGATACATGTATTACATAAAGATGCAGTAGATGATATAGAGTACAGTATATACGTATACATATGAGATGAATAATGTAGGGTATGTAAACATTATATTAGGTAGCATTGTTTAAAGTTTTGGTGACAAGCCAAATTTCTTCAGCCTCCTGAGGTTAAAGAGGCGCTGCTGCACCTTTTTCACGATGCTGTCTGTGTGGGTGGACCAATCTAGGATTGGTCTAGACAGAACAATCTAGGATTGGTCTAGATAGAACCATCTAGGATTGGTCTAGATAGAACCATCTAGGATTGGTCTAGATAGAACCATCTAGGATTAGTCTAGACAGAACCATCTAGGATTGGTCTAGACAGAACCATCTAGGATTGGTCTAGATAGAACCCTCTAGGATTGGTCTAGATAGAACCATCTAGGATTGGTCTAGATAGAACCACCTAGGATTGGTCTAGATAGAACCATCTAGGATTGGTCTTGCTGTGTGTGGATGTGGCTGAGAGGGTAGTGCTCCAGCTTTGATGACAGGTTGGCTGAGGGGATTGGCTTATCAGCAGAGGGACAGAGGACATCCATCACGTTTTTAATTTTTAATTGAACCTTTATTTAACTAGGCAAGTCAGTTAAGAACAAATTCTTATGTACAATGACGGCCTACTAACAGGGGGTTAACTGCCTGTTCAGGGGCAGAACGACAGATTTGTACCTTGTCAGCTCAGGGATTCGATCTAGCAACCTTTCGGTTACTGGCCCAACACTCTAATCACAAGGCTACCTGCCGTCCCTCAACCATTAATTCAATGTCCCAGAGCACTGACACACACACACACACACACACACACACACACACACACACACACACACACACACACACACACACACACACACACACGCACACACACACACACACACACACACACACACACACACACACACACACACACACACACTCACAGGCTTCTGGCTTCTTAAGTAGGAAGGAGCTCTAAAGGCCTGGATCAGATCTAATCTCCTTCAGAGAAAGAGAGAGGACTAGGAATGGGAGAGAGAGAAAGAAGGAGAGGGGGAGGGAGAGAGAGAGAGAGAGAGAGAGAGAGTGCAGAGATAGAGGGAGAGAGAGAGGGGGGAGAGAGAAAGAAGGAGAGAGAGACAGAAGGAGAGGGGGAGAGAGAGAGAGAGAGAGAGAGAGAGAGAGAGAGAGAGAGAGGGCAGGAGAGGGGGGAGAGAGAAAGAGAGAAAGAAGGAGAGAGAGAGGCAGAGTTAGTGAGAGTGACTCAATCTGTGAATGATGGCCAAGCCACTTCACACACACACGCACGCACATACAACGCACACACACACACACACACACACACACACACACACACACACACACACACACACACACACACACACACACACACACACACACACACACACACACACACACACACACACACACACATGCACACCCTGAAGCAGTGATTATGGTGTTGGGCAGCAGTGGGAGCTGGGAGCTGGTCTGTCATTAGTGTGGTTAATCACAGCTCTGCTCCGCGTGAAGCTCTCCACCCTCCAGAGACAGGCTGATGAGCTGTGAGCCGTGCCCAGTCTACGTTGCCCCAGCCTGGGCTATGGCGGCTCCCCCGGCCCCCTGCCTGCTCCAGCCACGGACACTAATCTATAACTCCACTCTGGAGCACGGGGCTAAGGCTCTGCCTGCCGGACAAAGAGACGCTATGCATTCTAATGACACACACACACCTGCAGACACACACACACCTGCAGACACATACAAACACACACGAACAGAGACGCACTTACAGAAACACACAGGCTTCCAGATCAGTGTCTGGCTTCTAATATGAGTTATCTCCACTTGGCTAACCAGACCATCACACCAGCACTCTACATCTCAACCAAACAACAACCTTGTCCCACTGCGGTTAAACCGCTAACCACTGACCTTAAGCCTTATTGACCAGGCCCTGACCTCAGACCAGGGTTAATGACCAACCCCAGAGTGGAGCGTAGAGCTTAATGGCTGTGGGGCGCTGAAGGACCATGAAGGGTTGTGAGAGGAACCCTCTAGCTGTGACCCTCCCTTCCTCCCCCAGGACCGAGAGCAGACCTCCTCCATACCGTCTTTCCCTGTGCCCGGGACACATTCATACACATTCACACCAGTGGAGGCTGCTGAGGGGAGGACGGCTCATAATAATGGCCCGAACTGAGAGAATGGAATGGCATCAAACACATAGAAACAATATGTTTTATACCTTTCCATTAATTCTGCTCCAGTCATTACCACGAGCCCATGCTCCCCAAATAAGTTGCCACCAACCTCCTGTGATTGACACATTTGGGACGTGAGGCGTCCCCAGAAATGAGAGGAGTGTGACTCCCAGTGTTGGTGAAGCTACTCTGAAAGTAGAGTTTACCTAGATACCAATTACTTCACACTGCAAGAAGTGAAGCTACATTAGAGCTACCCTTAAGAAAAATATAGTTTCCTGAACTAAAGTTACTTTGAAAAAGTAGTTCACTACATCCAAACTACTTTGTGACAAATGATCATATGTACATCTGGAATGTCATCGACTAGAAATTGCAAGAACATTACACTTTGGGGTCATATGTTAACAGAATATGTCATTTAACCTATTAAACACAAAAACACTGTTTCATGTGAGAATTAGGCAGTTATGACACCGAAAAATAAAGGAAATGATTGCCTACTTCACCCATATTTTTGTTTCTTTTTGCAAAGTTGCAGTAGTTAGCTATACCACTACATGACAAAAAGTAATTAACTGAAACACAACCAAGATTTTATTTTATTTCAACTTCCACCAAGCTACTGCAAAATGTAGTTAAATTACTAGTTGAACTACATATAGTTCACTATTCCCCAACACTGACTCCCTTAGTGAGCGATTGGCTGGTCCTCCTCTATCCCAGTCCCCTGTGAGCTCATTAGCCCTAATCAGCAACCCCCGCCCCTCACCCTACACACACATTACACTCTCCATCAACAGTTTATGTGCGTATGTATGAGTGTTAAAGGACGATGAAGGTCAGAGAGACCCATGGGTACCTCCAGTCTCCCCCCACAGCCCTCTGCAGTAGACAGAGAGAGAAGGGGGAGGGAAAAGAGCTGAAAAGGAGGAGACAGGTGGGTGGAGAAATAATGTGCTAAATTAGTATAGGCCTAATGACTCTGTGTATCTAAGAGTGACCTGGGACCAGAGAGACCAGAGATAAATCAGAGAGAGACCAGAGAGACCAGAGATAGACCAGAAAGAGACCAGAGGGAGACCAGAGAGAGACCAGAGAAAGACAAGAGAGAGAGACCAGAGAGAGACAAGAGAGAGACCAGAGAAAGACCAGAGAGAGATCAGAGAGAGAGACCAGAGAGAGACAAGAGAGAGACCAGAGGGAGACCAGAGAGAGACCAGAGAGAGACCAGAGGGAGAACAGAGAGAGAGACCAGAGGGAGACCAGAGAGAGACCAGAGAAAGACCAGAGGGAGACCAGAGAGAGAGACCAGAGAGAGACCAGAGAGAGACCGCAGAGAGACCGGAAAGAGAGACCAGAGATAGATCAGAGAGACCAGAGAGAGACCGAAAAGAGACAAGACTGACCAGTCAGTGATAGTCTTTGTAAGAAGTCGTCAGGTTAGTCTTACTGGACTAGAACAGCCTGAGACATAATAACCTGTGGCCCACAACATCATTATCTCTCTCTCCCTCTCTCTGTTTTCTGTCCTTTCTAGTCTCTGTCTGTCCCTCCCTCCTGGTCCTTTTCCCTCACTCCATTCTTCCCTCTCTCCGCATCTCTCTGCCATGTAGCAGTGATCATAGCTGAATGAACCTGTAGAGTCTTAATCAGAGCCTTGGCAGAAACATCCCTTACACCGCCCCAATCATCTCCTATACCCACACACAAACACACTCTGCACACGCACAGCAAACACACATGCACACACTAAACAAACACGCATCCTTAATGTGACACCAATCATCTCCTCTTCATTTCAGTGAGCGCCCCACCCCAAAATAACACACGACACACCATCCTCTCCACTCAATCAGCTTCAACAGTGTGTGTTTGTGTTGAGGGGGGGTGGGGGGGGATTCATTTCTCTATTTATCTCAGTGACCTGAATTAAAGTGTAACCTCCCTCCCCCTCCCCCTCTCCCGTCAGGGTAGTGTGTGTATTGATAATGGCCATTAGCATATTTATGATCATTGCCAGCCTCGTATTGTTTGCGTGGAACATTAATCATCATCTGATGCCTGGCAACTGACAGCTCAATCTAACAGGCCATCACTGGGCACACACACACACACACACACACACACACACACACACACTCTATCTCATGTTGAGGAGGAGGGCATTGTCTAATGGCTAACACACACACATACTTCAACACATTGACAAACCAGACTAAAAAACGGCATTGTCTTTCTGCAGTTAACACACACACACACATAAACACACACAGAAACTTTAACACAGACTTCAACACATTGACAAACCAGACTAACAGACTGGCATTCTCTTTCTGCAGCTAACACACACATATCCACACACACACGCACGCAAACATATAGACAAGAAGACATGCATTGTCTTTGTGCTACACACAAACACAGTGATTGACGTTCACCCCGGTGTGTGTAATCATGTGAGGTTGTTCTCTCCAGCTGAGACGAGGGCTCGCTGGCATCACGGTTGGCGTGCTGATGGTCCCTCTGTACCAGGCTGGGCCCACTGCTCCCCCAATCAGCCTCAACCCCCTCCCTTGACGCCCGCATGCACCACATCCCTCCCTACCCCACCCCAGTACCCATGCCCAAGGCAAGTCTCCACAAATAACCCCCCCCCCCGGGTGTTTAACTAAGCATCGGGTGTGAGCTTAGCACAGAGAGGTTAGTAGGTGTGTATGCAGACACATGAGGTAGAGGAAGACTGAGGTTAGCTTCCTCCACCGCTTCTCCTCCCTCCCTCCACCCTCCCTCTCTTGTCCTCTTCATCCCTACCCCCATCCATCCCTTCTCCTCCTCATCCTCATCCCTACCCCCCTCCATCCCTACCCCCATCCATCCCTACCCCGCTCCATCCCTACCCCGCTCCATCCCTACCCCGCTCCATCCCTACCCCCCTCCATCCCTACCCCCATCCATCCCTACCCCCCTCCATCCCTACCCCCATCCATGCCTACCCCCCTCCATCCCTACCCCCCTCCATCCCTACCCCGCTCCATCCCTACCCCCCTCCATCCCTACCCCGCTCCATCCCTACCCTGCTCCATCCCTACCCCCCTCCATCCCTACCCCCTCCATCCCTACCCCCCTCCATCCCTACCCCGCTCCATCCCTACCCCCCTCCATCCCTACCCCGCTCCATCCCTACCCTGCTCCATCCCTACCCCCCTCCATCCCTACCCCCTCCATCCCTACCCCCCTCCATCCCTACCCCGCTCCATCCCTACCCCCCTCCATCCCTACCCCCCTCCATCCCTACCCCCCTCCATCCCTACCCCCCTCCATCCCTACCCCGCTCCATCCCTACCCCGCTCCATGCCTACCCCCCTCAATCCCTACCCCCCTCCATCCCTACCCCCCTCCATCCCTACCCCCCTCCATCCCTACCCCCTCCATCCCTACCCCCCTCCATCCCTACCCCGCTCCATCCCTACCCCGCTCCATGCCTACCCCCCTCCATCCCTACCCCCCTCCATCCCTACCCCCCTCCATCCCTACCCCCCTCCATCCCTACCCCGCTCCATCCCTACCCCCCTCCATCCCTACCCCCCTCCATCCCTACCCCGCTCCATCCCTACCCCCCTCCATCCCTACCCCCCTCCATCCCTACCCCCCTCCATCCCTACCCCGCTCCATCCCTACCCCCCTCCATCCCTATCCCGCTCCATCCCTACCCCCCTCCATCCCTATCCCGCTCCACCCCTACCCCCCTCCATCCCTACCCCCCTCCTCCTCCTCATCCCTACCCCCATCCATCCCTTCTCCTCCTCATCCCTACCCCCATCCATCCCTTCTCCTCCTCCTCCTCATCCCTACCCCATCCATCCCTTCTCCTCCTCCTCCTCATCCCTACCCCCATCCACCCCTTCTCCTCCTCATCCCTACCCCCATCCATCCCTTCTCCTCCTCCTCATCCCTACCCCGCTCCATCCCTACCCCCCTCCATCCCTACCCCCCTCCTCCTCCTCATCCCTACCCCCTCCATCCCTACCCCCCTCCTCCTCCTCCTCATCCCTACCCCCCTCCATCCCTACCCCCATCCTCCTCCTCATCCCTACCCCCCTCCATCCCTACCCCCCTCCATCCCTACCCCCCTCCTCCTCCTCATCCCTACCCTACCCCGCTCCATCCCTACCCCCCTCCATCCCTACCCCCCTCCTCCTCCTCATCCCTACCCCCTCCATCCCTACCCTCCTCCCTCCATCCCAACCTTCCATCCCTACCCTCCTACCCTCCATCCCAACCTTCCATCCCTACCCTCCTACCCTCCATCCCTACCCTCCTCCCTCCATCCCTACCCTGCATCCCTACCCTCCATCCCTACCCTCCTACCCTCCATCCCTACCCTCCTCCCTCCCTACCCTCCTCCCTCCCTACCCTCCTCCATCTCTCCATCCCTAACCCCATCCATCCCTTCCCCTCCTCATCCCTACCCCCTCCATCCTTACCCTCCTCCTCCTCATCCCTACCCCCTCCATCCCTACACTCCTACTCCTCATCCCTACCCTCCTCATCCTCATCCCTACCCCCTCCACCCCTACCCTCCTCCCTCACTCTATCCCTACCCCCTCCATCCCTACCCTCCTCCCTCCATCCCTACCCTCCTCCCTCCCTCCCTCCCTACCCTCCTCCCTCCCTCCCTACCCTCCTCCCTCCATCCTTACCCTCTATTCCTACCCTCCATCCCTACCCTCCTCCCTCCATCCCTACCCTCTATTCCTACCCTCCTCTCTCCATCTCTACCCTCCATCCCTACCCTGCTCCCTCCATCCCTACCTTCAATCCATACTCTACTCCCTCCATCCCTACCCTTCTACCCTCCATCCCTACCCTCCTCCCTCCATCCCTACTTTCCATCCCTACCCTCCATCCCTACCCTCATACCCTCCATCCCTACCCTCCTCCCTCCATCCCTACCCTCCTCCCTCCATCCCTACTTTCCATCCCTACCCTCCTACCCTCCATCCCTAACCTCCTCCTTCCATCCCTACCCTCCTCCCTCCATCCCTACTTTCCATCCCTACCCTCCATCCCTACCCTCCTACCCTCCATCCCTACCCTCCTCCCTCCATCCCTACCCTCCTCCCTCCATCCCTACTTTCCATCCCTACCCTCCTACCCTCCATCCCTACCCTCCTACCCTCCATCCCTAACCTCCTCCTTCCATCCCTAACCTCCTACCTCCAACCCTACCCTCCTCCTTCCATCCCTACCCTCCTCCCTCCACCCCTACCATCCTACCCTCCATCCCTACCCTCCTCCCTCCATCCCAACCCTCCATCCCTACCCTCCTACCCTCCATCCCTACCCTCCTCCCTCCATCCCTACCTTCCATCCCTACCCTCCACCCTCCTACCCTCCTCCCTCCATCCCTACCCTCCTACCCTCCATCCCTACCCTCCATCCCCTGTTCTGCCTGCCACTCTGGGAGACAGCCTGTGACCTCTCTCCCCTGTTCTGCCTGCCACTCTGGGAGACAGCCTGTGACCTCTCTCCTCTGTTCTGCCTGCCACTCTGGGAGACAGCCTGTGACCTCTCTCCTCTGTTCTGCCTGCCAATCTGGGAGACAGCCTGTGACCTCTCTCCTCTGTTCTGCCTGCCACTCTGGGAGACAGCCTGTGACCTCTCTCCTCTGTTCTGCCTGCCACTCTGGGAGACAGCCTGTGACCTCTCTCCTCTGTTCTGCCTGCCACTCTGGGAGACAGCCTGTGTGACACCCAGGACACATCAAGATTCAAGACTAGATAAATATGACCAGTTCTATTCACAGTAAAGATAACTCCTATTCTACAATACAGTATTAGATCTGTGTCTCTCTGTCTACGCCATCTTTTGAGCAGCAGCCCCTACAGCCTACTGTAGACTGGGTAGAGTTAGTCCTATAATGTCTCTCCTTGCAGAGCCATAAACATAGAGTTTTATTGAGGCTATCTATAACCCGCCACTATCAGACATTGTTGATAGCTTTATTAAAACCTCCCAGAGATGGTTATTTTATGTCACTGGACTAAATCACTTTTACACAAAGTTTGTGTGTGTGTGCATGCAGGTGCACATGTGTGTTTATGCGTGTATCACTCCGAAGGCTCTGCAGAGTTAACAGTTACGAGGTACAGTATATGCTAATATATTTGAATACTTTATAGAAGCAGTAAAATCTGAAATCCATAATTTGCTAACGTGTTCCATGTAAAACAGCGCTGAAAGACGTCCCATGAATATCAATGTAGATTTGCTTTGTTTAAACAATCTATCAATGACACTCTACAGGCCTACAGCGTTCTCTCTTCTCTGCATTAACCCTTTACACTGACGAGGACATTACTCATCCCAACAAGGGACGTTTGGAGGACAGAGTTACCAGAACTACCAACATCCTAGACCAGTGGTTCCTAACGTCTTTACGTTACTGTACCACTAACTGAATTTAGCTCTGCCCGGAGTAGCCCAGAAGTGCCCCCCATTTGCAATTTACCAGTAAGCCTATGTTCTCATGAGTCTTCAAGTACCCCCTGTGGATAGACCAAGTCCTAGTACCCCTGGTTGGGAACTACTGTCCTAGACAATAGACAAATTCAGTTGACTTTTGATAAGTGCACAATCCCTCTCTGAGTTGGAGCAATCCTCATGACTTCTCATCACTCTGGGTTGGAGGTGATGGCGAGATGTATATGTGTGTGTGTGTTCTCTCGGGGCTCTAGCCCAGCGGTCTGTGACCAGGTGAAGGCTTGTAGTGATTAACTTGTTTGTTATTCCCTCATCTCCATTTAGCCCATGATTAACACCCAATCAGAAAGCATGATTAACATCCAATCAGAGAGCTGGTTTAAAAAAACAGAGTTCATCTTTAATGTTGTAATAATAAGGGTACACGCTCCCAAACTGCCAACAAAACAGATAAACACACACACACCGATACATCTCACCTCCCCCTCCCCCCAGCACACATTCACATCGATAAAAACCCAGCCCACATACACACACACACAGACACACACCTACACATCTCTCCACCAACTTCCCAATCTCTCCTGGTGTCTGTGTGTGTGGAATTAGAGCCTATTTAAAACCAACCCCGCGGTCTCATTAATGAATTAAGCCTGAGTGCCGGTGGCTCCCGGTCGGTGGTTATCACTGCAGCTCAGGACACATGGTGTCTCAATAACAGAATTACACTACCCCACCACAGGGCTCAGAGGAGGAGGTGGGAAGGGATGAGGGGGACTGACTGACAGTCATACAGACAGAGAAACAGACAGATGGGGAGACAGAAGAACAGTCCTCCTGTGTGTCCAGAAGCCTGATAGTCTCCTAGTTTAAATCACTGTGTTTATGAGCTGCTGAGAGCCCAGGTGGTGATTGGGGGGGGGGGGGGGGGGGGATCCGTTCACCACACTCAGTCTCCCACCACCTCAGCCCACCCTCTCCCACACTCCTCTCCCCGTGGCTCCAGTGTGTGTGTGTTCTCTCACTGGTGGTTCCAGAGGGCTGCTTTATCTTCCCCTCCTAGCAGGGTCTCTAAATCACCGTGGTAACAGCCCTCCTCATCTCCTGCTAATTCCTCTGCTCACTGAAACATTGACTGAACACACACACACACACATTCACAAACACATATCTCTACTTTTCCACTCCTCTCTCGGTGGCATTGCATTTGCAGTGGGTAGATGACAGTTGGATTTGGAGTGTGTTCGTGTGTTGGACACCTGCCTGATACACAACAGTCTGGTACAAAAGAGAAAAAGAAAGAACTTGACAACAAAACAAGCAGAGTTGGTAAACCAGATATGTGTCCTCTGACTGTTTTATTAAGACTTGAGGAATGTCAATAAGAGCTCTTCTAGAGGTTAGTAACACAGACTGACCAGCAGACAACATGACCTTCTATGCTACACACACACACATAATGACCAACACACAGCATCATCTCCTAATAACCCAGAGACCGACAGCAACAGTAATGTACAGGCCAAACATTCCCTCATTGTGAAAAGTAACCAAGGTCTGAAAGGGCAGAGGAAGTGGCAAACATCCTGCTTATCGATCTGTGGCTGCCAACTGGCTAATGGCGCTCGGTGGCATGCGCAAACACACAGCAGCACGTCTATCACACTACAGATCCATCCTAGTGGTTTTGTAGCTCTTGTTCATTAAGCCCTTGGTCACCCCCTCACACACACACTTCTGGAACCAAGGGCCGGTGCTGGTATTGTTACGAGAGGCCCCGGGGCAGTATGGGTAAAGTCCTTACTCTTTTGTTAATTGGAGCTGAGATTCCATCCCTTCATTCCCTCAGCAACCCCTCCTGGAGGAACAATGACTAATTGTCTAGAGCCCTCCTCAGTCAGCGTACCTCTACATTACCCCCTCCCCAGTCTGTCCTCCAGTCCTCAGTAACCCCTCCTGGAGGAACAATGACTAATTGTCTAGTCCTCCTCAGTCAGCGTACCTCTACATTACCCCCTCCCCAGTCTGTCCTCCAGTCCTCAGTAACCCCTCCTGGAGGAGCAATGACTAATTGTCTAGAGTCCTCCTCAGTCAGCGTACCTCTACATTACCCCCTCCCCAGTCTGTCCTCCAGTCCTCAGTAACTGTATTTTATCCCTACATATCTAGCCCTTCCACCTCTACCTGGCTATAGTTGCAGTAGGATGAAAATGCACCAATGAGATGCTGATCTCAGGTCAGTTCTCCATTCTTTGGTTAGGATTTAGGCAGGGATTGAGAGAAGGTAAGATGATCTAGATGTGTCTAAGGGCGACTTCTACCGAAAGCTGCTCCGCTAACGCACCCCAGCCCAGTTACTGCTCCAGCAGAGGTGTCACTGGGTCAGCCTGAGGATGTACCCGTGCAGCTGGTCTGAGAAGGCCTCCAGGGAGAACTTCTCCTGAACCCGCCTCCTGCCGGCCTGGCCCATGTCCCTGCGGAGCTGGGGGTCTCTGAACAGCTTCTCCATGGCCAGGGAGAAGGCCTCGGCCGTGGGCTCACACAGGAAGCCCGTCTCCCCATCACCTACACTCTCCAGAGGCCCTCCAGACCTCACAGCAATGACGGGACAGCAGCAGTACATGGCCTCCACTGGCACTATCCCAAAGTGCTCTCTGCTGGGCGTGTAGAGAACGCATGCACTGCCCCGCAACAGCGCCACCTTCTGGCTGTCTGAGGGAGAGCGCAGGAAGGTGACAGAGTCCTCCAATTCCAGCCGTGCTGCTAGCTCCTTCAGCTCAGCGTAGTGCTGGACATTCTCAGCAACACGGCCGTCGTACCCCCCTGCCACCACCAGGTGGATTCCTGCCTGGTCCCCTGTGGCGAGGCGGGTCTTCAGGGAAGAGAGGCCCTCCAGGGCCAGACCCAGGCTCTTCTTCCTCTCATAGCGGTTCAGAGACAGGAAGAGGCAGGACACACCTTCAGGGATCAAGCCCCCCAGACCCTGCTCTAGCTGCTCCTCAGGAGGGCTGTCAAAGCTGTGTGTGTTGAGGGAGGGATAGAGGACGTCAGTCTGGACCCCATCCAGGGAACGGAAGGTCTCCCTAAAGACCACTGCGGTGAAACAACTGTTCACCAGCACCTGGGACAAGAAACAAGAAGGATCAGTCTCATCAACAAGGTCAGAGGAGAGAGCTCAATTGGGAAAATCAAAACTAGTTTCCATTGAAATTAAATTAATGAAACTGTTGGTATTTTCTACTCTTAAAATCTAATCCTTCTTTCTGTGGTTCTATACTCTAATCCTTCTTTCTCTGGTTCTATACTCTCACCATATCAGCCATGCCCGTGGTGAGTTCCTCCAGTCTGTCTATGGGGGCGCGGTAGAGCTTTTTCAGAGCTGAGCCTCTCTGGGTCAGGAGCTGGTCTGGGAAATGACAGTAGAACAGAACCTTTTTCCTCTGACGAGACAACCTCAGGACTGGGATACACACCGACACCTGTAATAGGAGAGAGAGTAGGGTTGTATCTACTACAATCACAACTACAGAAAAAGTGAAAGCAAAAAAAGACAAGTGTGAAGGTGAGAGTCAAAATGAAAAGGTAACCTAGACCTTAGTGCTGCTTTTGATTCCATCGATCACCACATTCTTTCTTTTGGAGAGATTGGAAACCCAAATTGGTCTACACGGACAAGTTCTGGCCTGGTTTAGATCTTATCTGTCGGAAATATATCAGTTTGTCTCTGTGAATGGTTTGTCCTCTGACAAATAAACTGTACATTTCGGTGTTCCTCAAGGTTCCGTTTTCGGACCACTATTGTTTTCACTATATATATATATATATATATATATATATATATTGTACCTCTTGGGGATGTCATTCAAAAACATAATGTTAACTTTCACTGCTTTGCGGATGACACACAGCTGTACATTTCAATGAAACATGGTGAAGCCCCAAAATTGCCCTCGCTAGAAGCCTGTGTTTCAGACATAAGGAAGTGGATGGCTGCAAACTTTATACTTTTAAACTCTGACAAAACAGAGATGCTTATTCTAGGTCCCAAGAAACAAAGAGATCTTCTGTTGAATCTGACAATTAATCTTGATGGTTGTATAGTCATCTCAAATAAAACTGTGAAGGACCTCGGCGTTACTCTGGACCCTGATCTCTCTTTTGATCAACATATCAAGACTGTTTCAAGGACAGCTTTTTTCCATCTACGTAACATTGTAAAAATCAGAAACTTTCTGTCCAAAAATGATGCAGAAAAATTAATCCATGCTTTTGTTACTTCTAGGTTAAACTACTGCAATGCTCTACTTTCTGGCTACCCGGATAAAGCACTAAATAAACTTCAGTTAGGATTCTAGCAGCCGTATTTAGCACTGACTAGAACCAAAAAAATTGATCATATTACTCCAGTGCTAGCCTCCCTACACTGGCTTCCTGTCAAGGCAAGGGCTGATTTCAAGGTTTTACTGCTAACATAGAAAGCATTACATGGGCTTGCTCATACCCATCTTTCCGATTTGGTCCTGCCGTACATGCCTACACGTACGCTACGGTCACAAGACGCAGGCCTCCTAATTGTCCCTAGAATTTCTAAGCAAACAGCTGGAGGCAGGGCTTTCTCCTATAGAGCTCAATTTTTATGGAATGGTCTGCCTACCCATGTGAGAGATGCAGACTCGGTCTCAACTTTTAAGTCTTTACTGAAGACTCATCTCTTCAGTGGGTCATGTGATTGAGTGTAGTCTTGCCCAGGAGTGTGAAGGTGAACGGAAAGGCTCTGGAGCAACGAACCGCCCTTGCTGTCTCTGCCTGGCCAGTTCCCCTCTCTCCACTGGGATTCTCTGCCTCTAACCCTTTTACAGAGGCTGAGTCACTGGCTTACTGGGGCTCTTTCATACCATCCCTAGGAGGGGTGCGTCACTGACGTGATCTTCCTGTCTGGGTTGGCGCCCCCCTTGGGTTGTGCCGTGGCGGAGATCTGTGTGGGCTATAATCGGCCTTGTCTCAGGATGGTAAGTTGGTGGTTGAAGATATCCTCTAGTGGTGTGAGGGCTGTGCTTTGGCAAAGTGGCCTGTTTGGCCCTGTCCGGGGGTATCATCGGATGGGGCCACAGTGTCTCCTGACCCCTCCTGTCTCAGCCTCCAGTATTTATGCTGTAGTAGTTTGTGTGTCGGGGGGCTAGGGTCAGTTTGTTATATCTGGAGTACTTCTCCTGTCTTATACGGTGTCCTGTGTGAATTTAAGTATGCTCTCTCTAATTCTCTCTTTCTTTCTCTCTCTCGGAGGACCTAAGCCCTAGGACCATGCCTCAGGACTACCTGGCATGATGACTCCTTGCTGTCCCCAGTCCACCTGGCCGTGCTGTTGCTCCAGTATCAACTCTTCTGCCTGTGGCTATGGAACCCTGACCTGTTCACTGGATGTGCTACCTGTCCCAGACCTGCTGTTTTCAACTCTCTAGAGACAGCAGGAGCGTTAGAGATACTCTTAATGATCGGCTATGAAAAGCCAACTGACATTTACTCCTGAGGTGCTGACTTGCTGCACCCTCGACAACTACTGTGATTATTATTATTTGACCATGCTGGTCATTTATGAACATTCAAACATCTTGGCCATGTTCTGTTATAGTCTCCACCCGGCACAGCCAGAAGAGGACTGGCCACCCCTCATAGTCTGGTTCCTCTCTAGGTTTCTTCCTAGGTTTTGGCCTTTCTAGGGAGTTTTTTCTAGCCACCGTGCTTCTACACCTGCATTGCTTGCTGTTTGTGGTTTTAGGCTGGGTTTCTGTACAGCACTTTGAGATATCAGCTGATGTAAGAAGGGCTATATAAATACATTTGATTTGATTTATGCTGAAGTGAAGAGAAAAAATAAAATTTGACGGTGTGTCACAAACCTGATCACAGAAGACCACGTCATACTCTACTCCACTGAGGAAGACCAGGTAGAGAGCTACGTAGATCATCCTGAGGTAGGCACACAGGGCATGCAGGTACCCAAACACACTGGTGGGCAACCAGTCACCCACACACACCTGGAGATGACAAACAGGGTCAGATAGGAAAACAGTGCGAGTGTGTTTGTGTGTGTTATAACACTGTTATTAGATTACACTGTTATAGACACCCACCACGTTCAGGTCTGGGTCCAGTGTCTCTGAGAAGCAGTGTGTGGGATCATGGTGGGCCGTCCAGATCTGAACACTGCAGCCGCGAGAGCGTAGAGCTACAGCTGCATCCACCACCAGCCTCTCTGCACCACCTATACCCAGGTCTGGGTGGAGAAACACCACCCGCACCATCCTGGAGGAGACAGACATGATGTTTAAAGAAGCCTGATGACACTGACAGGTTGACAGGTGCGTCATCAACATGGGGCTTGTTCAGAAGGGTCAGACAGTATTAATACATTCAATACAACGTTACAGAATGGAGGACATTATTGACATGGCAGAGGTGGATTGTTTAGTCTACAATGCCACAACCCATAGAACGTTCTCCCGTTGAATTGGCTAAGCTCCATAACATCAGCTAACCGTGATGTTGTTGAAAAAGGCAATAGATATCTATAGCCGACAGCTACACTAAACCCAGTGAACATAGAGCTTATATCAACCTGAGAGTAGCTAGTATCAGAGACCAGCTAGTATGCATTCGTTACTAATTCAGTGTGGACGTTGTCTGTCATAAACTTTACCTTTCACTCCTTGATAATGCAGTCTGTCTAACTTGTGTCCAGGAAACAGTGGTCAACTTACGAACACTAACATGCCACTGAGCCTACTAATCGACATGATGGCTCAAATGTTCAATTAATTTACAACGGCAAAATCCCCCTGTGTTGAACCAAAATAGCGTCAGATGCCACCCTCTGGAGCACGTCGCTTCCTATGAGACACGTCACCTCTCTCGGCACGCACACTTTTCATTTGCCTTTCGTTCAAACTCCAAAATTAGATTAAAGAAATAGAAATTAAAGTACACTTTTTTTAATAAATACTTTTTTACCATGAGATTATATATTAATCTAGAATTTGTAATAAATTGAATCCGTTAGATGTCAATTATTAGCTCCTTGGTTCAGGCTTGACATAGGGCACCTAAAATGGTCCTTCGTTCTGTAATCGTGTCCTTTTTAGACAAGCGTCATCTTTCTTGGATTCCTTCTGAATTTGCAGCGATTTGTGTACAGCACTGCTGCCCTTTTGACGTGGACTTCAGTTCGAAGAACAGTTGAAGTTTTCTTCTTTAGTTGAAATCCAAAGTACAACTTAAAATGGTAAGAATTCTATAATTTTTCCAAATAATTTATATCGTTGTACACCTCTAACTTGGCTTTAGCCAACTGACTAAGCTACCTTACGTTAGCTCTCATTCAATTTAGCTAGGCATAACAGAGACATTCAATTAGCCGCTGTTAGCAAGCTAACCTAGTACAATTGCAGACATGATGTTATAGATTAGTCTTATTTAACATTGCTGTTTTATATTATAATCATTCTTTACCGCCGAGGTGACTGTCAGGTTTAGAAGCCATCTAAGGTAGCTAAAGTTAGTTAGTATGATGATCCATGATCTATTTGTAGACGTGGCTATTTTTCGAATCAGCGAATCTTTATTCTGTTATATGTAAGACAGCCAGACTATCACAAACAATCATTGCAAGGACATGATCATTTAGAAATTACATTTGACTACGCTGTTCATTGCGCTTTAGGGTACTCATCGCTGGTAAAGAGGGCCTCTAGTAGTAGCTAGTGAGCTCCTTTATTTTTTATTTATATATATATATATATATATAAGGAAGTTATTTGTGATGATCATTTCAGAGAACCCCACATCCAAATTGGGTCATATCCAATGGTTCCATTTCTGTTTTATTCTGTAGTCTTAGTATTTTGTGTGTTTTTAAAGTAACTGTCTCTTCCTCAGCCTGGACCAGCATCAAGTGCAACTAATGTCGGTGCAGGGAGCCGATCCCCCAGCAAGACAGTGGCCCCCCGCGCAGCAGGATCCACAGTCCGACAGAGGTAATAATTTATGACATTTCTATAGCGCTTTCATAATCTCAAAGCGCTTCAAAAACAAAATGCCAATACGTCATCATGGTGCATGGCAGCAAGAGCCACACACAACCTCACCCAACGCAGAAGGATGTACAACAAACAAACACCAAGACTCCAGTCAGACTCGAGGCATTACATACTGGTACCCTTAACCACCCTCAAGCATCAACAGTACCACCTAGCTCCAACCAAAACACAAGAGTACATTACTAAAAATCAACTACATTTTAGGTAGACTAGAGGATGTAAAATGATTTGGGACCCTCCCCTGTCTCTCTGACACAATACTGTAGGTAGAGTGATGGTGTTTAGATATCATGAGATAGATGTTGGTGCTTTAGGCTTAATCAGTATGTAATCAGAGCCTCGCTGTCATCATCATCATTACCCATTACTACCTTATCCCTCATTCACTCATTACCTCATTTAGCCCCCTTTAATCTCAGTGGATGTGTACAGCAGTTATGAATCACTACATCGGGACATTAACTACAGGCGCAAGTCTGAACACAAACTGCTGTAGTAGAGAGAGTTGGGTACTATAGTACTTCTACCTCAAACGGCAGTGTTTCCCCTACATTAATTTAGCAGCGGTGGCCCACTGCTTTTTTTTATGTGTATATCCAGGGGTCACATTAGTTTTTAGAAATCTGCATTTTCAAAAAGCGGACGAACAAAGAATCAGCGTTTCTTTAAACCACTTAACTCGACTTTCAATACGAAACCGGTGTTCTTTGGATTAGGGGCGTGCAACTAGTTTTACTTCACACAAAATGCATTGGTTCAACACATTCGTCAGGAAAATCGTTTTCATCAAATGTCAACAGAAGTGCAACGCTATCTGGCTAGCAGCCACGTGTAAATTGGCTTACAATGAAAAAGCAAGGTATTTCTTGCAAAAACTATGCATGGCCATATTTCTGATGTTTATAGGAAATGTAGCTGGCTGGATTCTTTCTAATGCTTTGTTTTGAAGTTAATCTTGCATTTTAACTGGCTGCCGGAGAGAAAAAACACCAGAGAAAAGTATCCTACACATTACACATCAGTGGAGTGCAACTGAAGCACAAATGACCTTTTACATTGCTGATTTGGAGCAAACCCTTTTTTCTTTTTTTTTCTGTGTTAAACCCCCCCCTCCTCCGTTAGCGCGACCCATGATATCTCTGCTGAGACGCACTTTTAAATTGATGGTAATTGGCTCAATGACTGGAAGTCTATGGGAACAGCTAGCATGTCATTGCGTTACTGCTAGTAGCAATGCTGGTAGCAATGCTGGGGGAAAAATCCTGCAAAAATCCGGTAGCAATGCTGGGGGAACACTGGACAGTGTCTGTGATTTGTCATTTCACACAATAATGTTATGGGTTCAGATATGGCTTAGAACTGCACAGTCTCTGCAGAGGCAGTATTTCCTACAGCCTCTGTTTTTACATCTAACCATCTGAGACTCAGGCAAAAAAAAACTAATGATCAAAACTGGAGCAAATGAAGGTTAATTGTTTCAGTGTGCAGGCAACTCTGTAAAGGTGTGACTGACATGCTCTCATGGAAATAGCTTGTTGTCTCTTGTATATGATGTTATAGCTCCCATGTTGTGTCTCGTATGTGTGACGTCACAGGAAAGCAACGAGCAGTGGCACACGCAGTGCAGGCAGGACCACAGCGTCAGCGGGCGGCACAGGGGGCATGTGGCGCTTCTACACTGAGGACTCACCAGGACTCAAAGTGTGAGTTTATATACACACACAAACATACACACTCACACAAAGTCTCTAGGATTCCTTCAAATGCACACACACACACATATGTATCTCACACACACAAGCTCTAGGATTCCTTCAAATGCACACACACACACATATATATATATATATATATATCTCACACACAGAGTAGGTATGTACAGTGTTTATGAGGAAGAGCATGAATGTTTAATGGCAGTAAATGAGACTTGGGGGACTGAGGCTAAATGCTGATCAGACCCCAGGGTGTGTATGTTCCTGGAGCCCCCCCCCCCCTGCCCCCGGTCCCCTTACAGACACCGTTAGTTCAGCTCCATACTGTTCCTTAACACTGAACACTCCAGCTTTCTAAGTCTGGCTGCTTTCTGACGCTCGGACCGCTGTTCTATGCCTCCTGGTCACAGTTCTAGACTGAGACCACTACTGACAACGGTTAGAGATCTCCTCTACTCCACACAGTTCCAGTTGTTCTGCTGTAGTTACTGAGGGTGTTGCTCCTGTAGTCCAGGACAGACGGTTGTACGGTGGTATGTATCGTGTGTGTGTGTGTGTGTGTGTGTGTGGAACGCTGGTCTCAAAGCTTCATTAAGATCTACTCAGAAAGGTCAAGTCAATTACAGCCTTCAGAGAGGAGGGGTGTGGGGTTGGTATGGTAACACTCTCTCCCCCCACCCTTCCAGATGGCGCACCTCTTCTCATCAAATCCTCATCAATGAATGCAGAAACACAATAGGACCACATCTCTGCCTCCCAGGCAATGTTTCCCCTAGAATTGATCTAGATGGGGTGTAGAGGCACCCACATCTGCCAGAATGGAGATTTTCAATGAAAGCAATTTGACCAGTTGGGAGCAGAGGGTATCAGTGCTAGACAGTTATGGGAGGCCTGCCCCACCTCAGTAATACTAGGAGAAACACTGGTCCCAGTTCAATGGTGGTAATTAAGCAATAAGCCACGAGGGGCTGTGGATCATGGCCAATATACCGCGGCTAAGGGCTGTTCTTATCCACAACGCTGAGTGCCTGGACACCGCCCTTAGCCATGAAATATTGCCCATATACCACAAACCCCGGGGTGCCTTATTGCTATTGTAAACTGGTTACCATTGTCATTAAAGCAGTAAAAATAAAAGTTTTGTCAAACCTGTGGTGTTTTTTTACCTTTATTTAACTAGGCAAGTCAGTTAAGAACATATTTTTATTTTCAATGACGGCCTAGGAACAGTGGGTTAACTGCCTGTTCAGGGGCAGAACAGCTCGGGGATTTGAACTTGCAACCTTCCGGTTACTAGTTCAACGCTCTAACCACTTGGCTACCCTGCCGCCCCGTTCTGATACACCACGGCTGTCAGCCAATCAGCGTTCAGGGCTCGAACCACCCAGTTTATAAGGCTGGTTGGAGCTCAAAAGAGCTCCATATGAACCACCTATCTGAATTTTGGCTACTTTAAGTCAAATAAAATTGGCACCGGCCAATTGTCCAGGAGAAGAAAAAATCCCATTACGAAATAATGCTTTTTAGCCTATTTATTGATGTAAAACCAGTCGATAGAAATACATTTGACTCGTCATGCTTATCAGTCTATAGGTTCATTTGCATAATTTAGTGGAATAAAATTGGCGCTTGTGTGTACAGTATATTCATTGTCCTTATCACGTGTGTAGGCTTACAGTATACTGTCTGGAAGAGTCTGTGTTTCTCGACACGCTGACCAATAGAATGGGTAAACTAATAGATTGACACGCTAGTGATGTTGCTGTTCGTTACTCATCTTGTCTGAGGAAAGTCAATGTGGACAGTTATTCTAACATCTTCAATGTGCACATAACAATTTGGTAAGAAGGACCGCACGTTGTTGTGTGTTCTGTTAATATGAATTAGCATATTTTAAATGTGATTCCAGTCATTCTGAGCACTGTGGGTGGACACCCTAATCCAGTTACTCACCCAATGCATATGGGTCCAGTAAATTTCACATGCTCTCGGTCAAATGTCCGGAGCTACGTTTTCCTAATGGAAACCCTGTACAACACTAAGCCCCAGGCTACTTCTCTCTCCTGCTCTCACTATATATACAAAAGTATGTGGACACCCCTTCAAATTAGGGGATTTGTCCAGCACACAGCCATGCTATCATAGACAAACATTGGCAGTAGAACGGCCTTACTGAAGAGCACAAGTCAGTTTGTCAAATTTCTGCCCTGCTAGAGCTGCCCCGGTCAACTAAGTGCTGTTACTATGAAGTGGAAATGTCTAGGAGCAACAATGGCTCAGCCGCGAAGTGGTAGGCCACATAAGCTCACAGAACGGGACAGCCGAGTGCTGAACCGCTTGCAACACTCACTACCGAGTTCTAAACTTCCTTTGGAAGCAACGTCAGCACAATAACTGTTTTTCGAGAGCATCATGAAATGGGTTTCCATGGCCGAGTAGCCCCACACAAGCCTAAGATCACCATGCGCTATGCCATGGTGATGAATCACGCTTCACCATCTGGCAGTCCAACAGACGAAATCTGGGTTTGGCGGATGCCAGGAGAATGCTACCTGCCCGAATGAATGGTTCCAACGGTAAAGTTTGGTGGTGGAGGAGGAATAATGGTCTCAGGCTATTTTTCATGGTTTGGGCTATGTGTCTTAGTTCCAGAGAAGGGAAGTCTTAATGCTACAATGACGATTCTGTGCTTCCAACTTTGTGGCAACAGTTTGAGGAAGGCACTTTCCTGTTTCAGCATGACCATAACCCCATGCACAAAGCGAGGTAGATACAAAAATTATTTGTCAAGATCAGTGTGGAAGAACTTGACTGGCTTGCACAGAGCCCTGACCTCAACCCCATCGAACTTCATTGGGATGAATTGGAACGCCTATTGCGAGCCAGGCCTAATCAACCAACATCATTGCCTGACCTGAATGGAAGAAAGTTCCCGCAGTAATGTTCTGGTGGAAAGCCTTCCCAGAAGAGTGGAGGCTGTTCTAGCATCGAAGGAAGTGACCAACTCTTAATTTTCATGATACTATAATGAGATGTTTGATGAAAAGGTGTCCACATACTTTTGGTCATGTAGTGTATAGCTCCACAAGTGCATACTGGATGGCCCTCAAACTCAACTCTGGACCTGGAAGCCAGTTCCACTGCTTTGTGTCATTGTTCCCCTCTAGTCAGGGACTGATTTAGACCTGGCACACCAGGTGTGTGTAATTAATGATCAGGTAGAACAGAAGCAGCAGACTCTGTACCTCATTGGGTGAGTTGAATACCACTGCTGTAGGGGATTGGGCCAGTTTGGGATTGTGCCACTGTTTTCTGTGTGTATGCATAGTAACCTATGTCTCTCCTCTGTGTATGGGTGGTAACCTGTGTGTGTATGGGTGGTAACCTGTGTGTGTATGGGTGGTAACGTATGAGTGGTAACCTGTGTGTTTGGTCTCTCCTCAGAGGTCTGGGTGGTAACCTGTGTGTGTGTGTGTGTGGTCTCTCCTCAGAGGTCCGGGTGGTAACCTGTGTGTTTGGTCTCTCCTCAGAGGTCCGGGTGGTAACCTGTGTGTGTGTGTGGTCTCTCCTCAGAGGTCCAGTACCAGTGCTGGTGATGAGTTTGCTGTTCATCGCGTCGGTCTTCATGCTGCACATCTGGGGGAAGTACACCCGCTCCTAAACCCCGCCCCATGACCCTTCACCCTCAATCCCTGACCCTGTGGCGCAGCTTCTTAACACATCAGACCTGGACCAAACAACCAACCAACCTGAATCCCCAAACAACACTACTCGCCTGTCCTGGCGGGCGGTACAGACCCAATCTGTCTGGTGTTCTCTTAGAGCAGCAGTCTAGTGTCCAACTCAAACTGAACTGCAGACCACCAGTGTGTTGCCCTTGAACACAGATCATCTAGGACTGAATCCTGACATGAGACTCATCTCCTACTGGCTGTTGTAGGTTCTGTTGATGACAATGGGTGATTCCTCTCCAGTAAGGATCAGGCACCTAGTCCCCTCATCAGGACGTCAGTAAGCATCTATATATTTCAGCCTGAATTGGAACCTGTAGATGTTTTGTTAACATCATTTGGACAACATTTTTATTGTGATATTGTACAATAAATGGACTCAAACAGAATTTGTTGTGTGTTGATGTCCATATTAGCATTTACACTCTGTAAAACTGCTTCATGCAAATTCATGATCCTTGAGTGCCTCTCAGGACATCTTGTCTGCTGCCAATCATGGTCTTTAGTGTCTGTGGGTTTCCCATAGCACTGTATTAGACCATGTCCCAGAGCTCATGTACTGTACACTGCCTTTGGCAAAGTGTAGCTAATTTAGTGTGGATCAATCAATGTCCGTACTGGACAATTACATGGTATCGTATACCTTTTGTGTATATACTGTATGGACCAAGGGAGCGGTTAGGTTTTATAGACATCTTTAATATTAGATTTCTATTGAAAGGAGCTACTAATTCAAGCGTTACCCATGGCACGGTATGTGACCGGTGTGTAGGTTTCCTGCCAGGTACAGGCTGTATCGGGTATGTTCAGGAGAGCACCAGCCTTTTTCAAACCGCTCCTCAGGGACCCCCAGACATTTCATCATTTTGTTGTAGCGCTGAACTCACACCTCATTCAGTTAGTCAAGGGCTTGATGATTAGTTGACTCCGCTGTGCTAGCTCTGGAACAGTTCAAGGTATGGAAAGGCCTGGGGGTCCCTGAGGAGTTTGACAAGGCTTGTCTTACACCAGGGCTTCCCAAACTCGGTCCTGGGGGCCCCCTGGGTGAATGTTTTAGTTTTTTTCCCAGGCACTACACAGCTGACTCAAATAACCAACTCATCAAGCTTTGATTATTTGAATATGCTGTGTAGTGCTAGGGCAAAAAATAAATAACACATGGCCCCAGGACCTAGTTTGGGAAACGTTTCCTCGACCGCATTAGAATAGCATCATCCTAATGGGAGAGCAAAGGAACCTCTCTCTCTCACACACACACACACACACAGGAAAAGAGGATATACTGTAGGTCACTATAGTAACAATATAATAGCCATAAGCTATGACTTCTATGGCTGACCATAACAGATGTGATAAATTCAAAGCGCTGTACAGTACGTTTCATTACAACTGACTTTATTACAGTGGTGAAGAACCCTTCATCCTCCTCTACCTCTATTTCTCTGGGAGGACAGGCTCATACTAATACATGGAATGATATTGACACACATTTGTATTTGATACCATTTCGTTCACTTAATTTCAGTCATTATTATGAGCCGTCTTCCCCTCACCAGCCTCCTGTGGAGAGGAGAATAAACATAATATGCTATTTAGAAGACGTTGTTCTCCAAAGATGTGCATTTAATTAGTTTATTTTACATATGGATGGACCCGGTTATCAAACCCACTATCCTGGCTTTGGAAGTGCCATGTTCTACCAAATGATCTGCAGAGGACTACACAGGGGAGAGAATATAAAGTGACTGATCTTCTCCCATCCTCTCCTCTCTTTGGTTTCTGTTATCCTCTCTTCTCTTTGGTTCCTGTCATCCTCTCCTCTCTTTGGTTCCTGTCATCCTCTCCTCTCTCTTCTCTTTGGTTCCTGTCATCCTCTCCTCTCTTCTCTTTGGTTCCTGTCATCCTCTCCTCTCTCTTCTCTTTGGTTCCTATCATCCTCTCCTCTCTCTTCTCTTTGGTTCCTGTCATCCTCTCCTCTCTCTTCTCTTTGGTTCCTGTCATCCTCTCCTCTCTCTTCTCTTTGGTTCCTGTCATCCTCTCCTCTCTTCTCTTTGGTTCCTGTCATCCTCTCTTCTCTTTGGTTCCTGTCATCCTCTCCTCTCTTCTCTCTGGTTCCTGTCATCCTCTCCTCTCTCTTCTCTTTGGTTCCTGTCACCCTCTCTTCTCTTTGGTTCCTGTCATCCTCTCCTCTCTCTTCTCTTTGGTTCCTGTCATCCTCTCTTCTCTTTGGTTCCTGTCATCCTCTCTTCTCTTTGGTTCCTGTCATCCTCTCTTCTCTTTGGTTCCTGTCATCCTCTCCTCTCTCTTCTCTTTGGTTCCTGTCATCCTCTCCTCTCTCTTCTCTTTGGTTCCTGTCATCCTCTCCTCTCTCTTCTCTTTGGTTCCTATCATCCTCTCCTCTCTCTTCACTTTGGTTCCTGTCATCCTCTCCTCTCTTCTCTTTGGTTCCTGTCATCCTCTCCTCTCTCTTCTCTTTGGTTCCTGTCATCCTCTCCTCTCTCTTCTCTTTGGTTCCTGTCATCTCCTCTCTCTTCTCTTTGCCTCCTCTTCTCATCCTCTCTTCTCTTTGGTTCCTGTCATCCTCTCCTCTCTCTTCTCTTTGGTTCCTGTCATCCTCTCCTCTCTTCTCTTTGGTTCCTGTCATCCTCTCTTCTCTTTGGTTCCTGTCATCCTCTCCTCTCTCTTCTCTTTGGTTCCTGTCATCCTCTCCTCTCTCTTCTCTTTGGTTCCTATCATCCTCTCTTCTCTTTGGTTCCTATCATCCTCTCCTCTCTCTTCTCTTTGATGCCTGTCATCCTCTACTCTCTCTTCTCTTTGGTTCCTATCATCCTCTCCTCTCTCTTCTCTTTGGTTCCTATCATCCTCTCCTCTCTCTTCTCTTTGGTTCATGTCATCCTCTCCTCTCTTCTCTTTGCTTCCTCTCATCACCTCTCTTCTCTTTGGTTCCTGTCATCCTCTCCTCTCTCTTCTCTTTGGTTCCTGTCATCCTCTCCTCTCTCTTCTCTTTGCTTCCTCTCATCTCCTCTCTCTTCTCCTTGCTTCCTCTCATCTCCTCTCTCTTCTCTTTGCTTCCTCTCATCTCCTCTCTCTTCTCTTTGATTCTTCTCATCTTCTCTCTCTTCTCTTCGCCTCCTCATCTCCCCTCTCTTCTCCTTGGTTCCTCTCCCCTTCTCTCCTCTTTGTATTTGATACCATTCCACCTATTCTGCTTTAGCCATTACCACGAGCTCCTCGTCCCCAATTAAGTTCCACCAACCTCCTGTGGTGGCTTCATACACACGGTATATATTCGCACTGAATAGGATGCTGTCTACCAACTCAAAGCTGTGAGATCTGTTGCTCTTTGCTCGAGACACTAATACTAACTGAACAGAAAGACCGTGAGGACCACTCACTCCTAGAACAAAGACCACTCAACTCTCCAGGCATGCCAAGACCATGCACTCACACAAAAAGACAGCTCACTGCCTCACTCATAGACCACTTACCCCTAGGA
This sequence comes from Oncorhynchus mykiss, assembly GCF_057628025.1. Lineage (NCBI taxonomy): Eukaryota > Metazoa > Chordata > Actinopteri > Salmoniformes > Salmonidae > Oncorhynchus > Oncorhynchus mykiss. Next base: position 17,193,350 of record NC_143024.1, read on the forward strand.
TCTCTGAAACCACTCGTAGTACTATTTGTTGTGTGCAAGACAGATGGTACATTGGACCTGTGTTATGAATGTAGTCCTACCAGAGGAAGCTGGTGGGAGGAGCTATAGGAGGACGGGTTCATTGTAATGGCTGCAGTGGGTATAAACAAACCATATGTTTGTGTTTGATACCGTTCCGTTGATTCCATTCCAGCCATTACAATGAGCCCTTCCTCCTATAGCTCCTCCCACCAGGCTCCTCTGAGTCCTACCTAGTTAGTCTTATCTGTCATGTCTGTGACTGTGAGTCTGGTGATTGTCTTCTCTTGTTAGAGAGATAGGTCTTGGTTAGCCAGGTGTCCAGTCGGTCTCTGCTTCTTTATTCTCATTCTCAGCTAGGCTAGGTCTTGCTCTGCCTGCTGCAGTGACATTATCAGCCTGAAGGGGGTGCTCCAGACTACTGTGTGAACCTCAGTCACTGTGGAGGGAGACAAGAAGCCGTCTCTCTGCTCCTCACAGAGCTCTACTACTGTAGAAGTCTTGCCACCGGGCACACACTGGTTGAATCAACATTGTTTACACATTGAACCAACATGTAATCAACATTCAATTGAGTCTATTTAGAGTCAAACATCCCATATTGCATTCCTGCTATTAACTTCTCATAAACAAGCTTCTCACTCGTCTGAAGGACTTTTGCCAGTTTATTCTGTCTCTCATTGCATCCTCCCTGTAATTGCCACTAGTAACTGACTGCATTTGACTAGAGCTTTTGATCCATACGAACAAGATGAAGTGACACTGTATGGCTGTTTCTCTGTGTCGACCTCTCTGTTCAGTTACACTTCTGCAGTTCTGAGGACAGCATTCCCTGGATGACCATGGTAGAAAAGGACAAACGTGTCAGTAATAGTGTAGAGTGGTGCTACAAACCTGTTTATCATGAATTACTTTTCTCATGAGTGTGTTTTAACTATGCACACGTTTCACTTTTGAGTGTTTTCATATTTTGAATTGGTGGCACGTGTGACAATTCTGCACTTGACGATCGATTGATCGGAATTCTCACACGTGCCAATAATTCAAAATATTAAAACAGTTGCCATGTACACACTAGTTGTCCAACCTGCAGTCCTCTTGTAGCTGCCACTGAAGATGACACTGATGTGTGTGTGTTTCTGCCAGCCTGAATGCTGGTTCCTTGTGTTTAGTGTAGCATCTGAATGCTGTTCATTAATTCATCCTGTCAACCGACTCCAGTTTCACATGAGCTCCCAGAGTTCGTGGCAAATCCCGGCACCGGCCTTACACACACACACACACACACACACACACACACCGCACACTGGCCCAACACACTGTGGCCCAACACGGCACCATGCCAGAACTACTCAACAGAGCAATTAAATATGGAACACACACCGACGCTCCCACAACGTTACAACACCCAAACACGGCCGTCAACATGTGGAGCTCAGAACTCTCTGTGCGTCTGTATAGACCTCTTTCATTGTGTGTGCATGCACCTACACGCGTGTGCGTATCCATGGGGACCCATGTCACAAAGTAGGACTGAGAGCCAAGGTTTATTGTTGGTTGGTTGAACCCAACTCCATAGCTAAAGGTATTTGTAGTCAAGTATATAGGAATACTCTATAGCTAAAGGTATTTG